>NC_079159.1:56171586-56474616 GCF_947563725.1 Argiope bruennichi | reverse complement strand
TACCAAGGATTCACAGATACTCTTTTTTCGAAATGAAGGTTCGAAATACACACTTTTTAAATTAACTGTTAAACAATGTTCATTTACAAAAACAAATTAAATTTGCATTAAAAGAAAACGCCGATAAATAGTGAGTTTTTTTCTTACATCTTCTAAACAATAAATTCTTTTAAAATCAATAATAAATTTAATAGTCCTATAAAGAATAATTTAGCAATTAAAATTGAAATGCTTTTATACTCATGGTGATAATGAATCTTTTCTAAAGTTCCATCCAAAAACTTGATAGTGACTCCGTACTCTAATTCCATCATAATCTTAAAATGAGCGTATGATTGAAGAATTTGTGAGAAAGTTAAAAAAAAAAAATCACCAGGAATTAATATATCGGTACAAAATTTCAGTAGACTCTTCATAATTGTATAAATATCAGCATAAAAGAAAAAAAAACTAAGCAAATCATAAATACTTAGGAAACTGAGCAGTAGTATCATTTAATTTTAAAAATAAGCAGTGATAAAAAGAAATTCAACTAAACGTCTTCTATTAACCCAAATTTTTTCATTCAAAATTAAATTTTAAAATTTCTGCATTTAAACCCTAATAAAGAAGCAAGTTTTGTTGCCTCTTTAATCGTTCCTTTCAACGTTACTTTTAAAATGTATACTCCATTATTTTATTTCTCAGTCTGCAGAGAAATTATCTTTATCTAATTAACTCATAAGAAAATAGATAATGCATGATAAGCGGGAACGAATACTACATGAAATAGTTAAAAAATAATTGAAAAAAAAGAAGAATTTCATAGCCAGTGGAAGTGGTCTCCCAAAACTTTCTTGCATACTCTGAAAAAGGCGTTATTCTCCTTTCCACAGCAAAAAATTGCGGTCCTTGAGCAAGGCCAAACGCATCACGAGTGCACAGGATTTTTTTTTTCCCCTCACATGAGAATTGTGTGCTTTGTAGTACAATAAAGAAAACTGGTATTTGTATGTTAACTACAGATTAATTTCAAACAATAGTTACGGAAGATCGATCTTGAGAGTGAATCTTATAATTTTTACTGAAACTAGCTTGCGAATTTTTGGTAATCAATCTCTTACATACGTTTAATACTCAAGTACCACAAAATCGGATGTATATTTTGGATACCTTTTTTACTTCGTGTGAAGAAAAAAATTTGACATGGAACTAAACTGTAGTCACAAGATCACATACCACATTTCTTTTATTTAAGTCATTGCGTTTCTGAGTTATTATGAAGAAGTACATACCAACAAATGGTCAACTATTTAATAGATCTGGTTCAAAATTTGATCGCATTTAGATCATGGATGTAAATCTGTATATCAAATTTTATCCATTTAATTATTTGAACTTGTATTCAGATAGCCGTAGTGACAGGCTTGATATTAAACTTAATGCTTAGACAGACATAGCCAAATTTAATACGTAGGGTATAGGTGAAGTCATGTAACAAGTTGAAATTAGACTCTTTCATTCTATGTTAGTCACAAATATTAAAAAAAATATTCTGGGGATTCAACTTTTCCCGTGTATTTACCGATTGAGTCTAGTGGTCTTCATGTCTAGATATCATCAAATTACAAAACACTTACATACTGCAATTTTTAAATGCTATATGTAGCCTAAATTACTTATTATATAAATATCTAAGTTAAAGTTAGTCGCATTTCCAGTCATCTTTCGCCATAGATCCCCACAAGCAGTGGTATTTCAGTCAAACGGTTCGCTTTCTACTGTAAGCTGCCTTTTATTGAAATTAAACATTGTCTATGCAATGGTAATGACTGTAAATTTGCTTCACACAATAAATCTGTTCGGTGAAGCTTTAATATTCGGCGAACTCCGGCAAGAGGGTGTAAATCCCTTTCCGGCCTTTTAATCTCAGGCTTTACATGCTGTGGGGAAGGGGTAAGCTGAGCAGCTGATAAATCTATTTTAATTATTATTATGCATATTATGGAATCTTAAAATGAAATGTTTTCTTAAATTCCTTATCATGTGGTACCACTAACATGGAATTAAAATTTGTGTAAATTGATAGATCCATTCAAAAATAAATTCTGAAAAAACTTCAATTTTATATAATTATAGGGAAAACAAACGTTTTCAAATTCTAAAGTTTACCGCATCAACAAGTGAGTGAAAATCCATTACAAAGAAAGACCAAATTAGAAAAAAATATTGAGTTTAATGCAAAAAGAATCAAAAAGAAAGAAAGAATGAATCCGGCCTAAAGAATTTCTCAAGGGTCACCCTCAGGCAGGGATTCAAACTAGGGATTTTTTCTGTGAGGGGTCTGACTTTCATCCAAAAATATTGACCACTCGTGACCCGAAAATCCCCAGAAATTGAGGGCTTAGAGATAAACCAGTATCACAAAAATTAAAGACAATATAACAAATCATTACCTCCAAATCCAAGCAAAACCACAACAGAACAAATACAAACTACAAAAGATCACTCAATCATAATACCAAAAAATATCATTAAAACATGAAAGTAAAGAACATACCAGTTGCAAAAACCAAACTACATTCAACTCACCCGCGTCCAAAACTGCACACGCCTATCACCCCAGTAAATTTCTGGGGATTTTCGGGTCACGAGGGGTCAATATTTTTGGATGAAAGTCAGACCCCTCACAGAAAAATTCCTAGTTTGAATCCCTACCTGAGGGTGACCCTTGAGAAAGTCTTCAGGCCGATTTAATCATTTCTTTCTTTTTGATTCTTTTTGTATAAAACTTAATTTTTTTTCTCCTAGTTTAGTTAAGTTCATCTGTGTTTCAGTGGTAGCAACACTAGCGCACTCTAAATACAATTGTATCTCTTTTATTAGTTTGGTTCAGAAAACATTTATTTTTAATTAAATTTCATAATGATTGCATTTTTTATTAATTTCTTACAAAGAAAGACACTCCATTAATTACATTCTTTGAGAATGCCATTATAAAGTACATTGGAAAGAAAAATAATAAATAATGTATATCAAATATATGATTTATAAAAATAAATATTTTTCAAATTAAAATTATTATTATTATTTAAATGATTGTGCAAAAAGAGTTTAAAAGTTGTATTATTTTATTTACAACCGAAATTTCTAAAAAAATAATAATTGTCTTGTTATAAAAAAAAACACTTTCGAAATTAAATGAAATTATTATGTCTATGGCATTCAAATGAAAAATAAATTCTCTTATTTCTCAAAAGAATATTTGGAAAATTTCAGTTGCATTAGCCTTTTTTTAAAACAAAATACTATTCAAAAATTTATATTTATTTATTCATTTGATAAAAAGTGAAACAAAACAAAAAATATTCTTGGTGAAAATATAACATAACAAAAAACAATCCAGTTTTATTAAGAATTTCAATGAAATTATACATTTCCAGTTTACACGTAGGTATAATTAAATTGAATTTTATTCAGGATTTCACATTTTAAAATGTTCACGATGAACAGGAGGTATATATGGTAATAGGTCCATCATGTCCTTACATTTTTCAGATGTAATAGATCTTCTTTTTTTCATACATAAAAGATAATTTTATATTTCTGAAATTACTTGGTCTTCCCCGTTGTGGTGGCAAATCGATAATTTTAAATTCAGCATCTCGCTCTATCGAAGTTTTGTAGAACATTTTATATGGTGCATTCCTTGTAAATCTGATCCAGCTTATAGTTAAACAATTTACGGTTTCTCCATCGGTATTTTTATTTCTTTTTAAAACCGCTTTCTCCAGAGGTTGGATTGAAAATAAATATCCGAGTTTCATTTCATGCATTAAACATTTATTATGTTTTCGACATTTTCGTATCACTTTATAGTAATCCTGAGAAATATACAAGGAACTGGTTTTCCCGATTGCCAGTTCTACCAGTCCAAAATCACGATCGTTCGGTAAAATTGAATGTCCTGACAATAAAAATTTGTGATCAATGATATTTATTTCATTGTTACTGGACAATCGATGTTGGAGCTAAACATATCATTATCGAAATACAAAATTATGATATACTTTTTATTATTTATGAAATTCTGTACAATCACCGATTTTCATTATCAAAGATAGATAGATAGAAATACCCTAGATTTCAGACATGATATCAAACGGCCACATTTGCTTCGCCATACAGCAACCGGAGATAATTTTGCCGTAATATACTCGATCAAAAATAATTTCAATCTAAGTTGGACTTGCACCACTTTCAAAATAAATAGATTTTCAATACTGTTAAGAGCTAAAACTTCCATCGCCAAAACACTAGAATCAGATTTTTTTTTTTTTTAACTTTAAATTGTTTACGCATAAAAAGATCATAACAATTTTATCTATAACTACCATTATCTCCTTTTTTTTTCAAAAATGGACTTGCCCCACTTTTAAAATAAACGGCTCATATATATAATGCAAAAAAAAAAAAAAAAAAAAAAAAAGCGATCCAAAATTATGAAAAGTGCGGAATTTGACTGCTTCTGTGTTGTCAGGAAAACACAATTTATCAAAAATCGACTAACAAATGAATAAATTATTATAGTCAAAGGACTGTTCGGATGGCAGGGCTATTGCCCATGATGGATTATTCTTTTGTTTTCTAGTGTTTTGTTGGTATGCATTTATACTATTATTAAGTGTGATAAAAAAAACAGAAATATCTTTTATTCTCAATAATATATGCTTGAAATATTAATCTCATCTTCAGTTTTTATATGTTTCAAATAGATATGAATATTGGATAATATCCTTTAAAAAACAAAGCAAATTTATTACTATGATACATTTTTAATTCAAAAATAAAACTTCAGAATTGTAAAGAAATTCAGAAAAAAATTCATTTAATAGAAAATGCATTTCATGTATAAATGATAGTGCAGTCGAAAACAAGGAACATTTATATGTCTTAGAAAGATAATTATATAAAATTACTTCGTCCAATTACGAGCGCATATAGTAAGGCTGAATGCTTTAACTGCTATTAATAACAATCGGGTATAGTTAACTATGTACAAAAGACTTCATTACTTTTACTCATGAGCGGAGCGTTCAAAAGGAGGTACGTCCCTCCATCGGCGATGGACCTTATTAACGCACATTGGCATAACACGATATTGTCTACTACTCATATATCGAACAATGTTGTGGAAGTAACATATAATATCTTATTAATAGGGGGAAAGTTAACCAATTAATACCACCAATGCTTCACCGCCAGGGTTGTACGCAAGATTCCCAGGCCTACATATCAGGCGCATTAATGCTCCATTATACATACACACCTCATTTGATCTAGAATTACTTTCATGATGAGATTATTGTACGTATAGGTTGACCAACACATTTTCGGGATTTGAATCCGCTTAAGAATGTTGCGATGACGGAGACGCATGGCTGCATTTATTTCAATCGTCCCTATAACTCATCAGGGTCTTGGAACTTCTTGAAATAGCAATGTATTTCCAAATGAGTTAATAAACATCATTATTTTGAGCATGAAACATCACACTCATGCTTTATATAATTGTTAAAGGTGACCACACATTAAATTCAAATTCGATTGGGAGTTGACAACCTATTGAACACAATTTGGTCAGTTTTTATGTTAAATATTTATAGAAGTAGAAGCTACCGATCACATTTTAAGGCAATTTCCATTTAAGAGACAGGCTGTTTCTATTGGATAAAGACTGAATGCTCTACGAGACACCTTAATGAGAACAAATGTTGACAAAGAAATACCGCCATAAAAGTAAATAGTTTCGTCCTCACATAGTAACATATAAAAAATAATTTTAGCAGCGAATTTTTTTTAGAGTAAATTATTTAGGCATGTAATTAATTGCTAAAATTTAAAATCAATTTTTTTTGAAGTTTAAAGTCTTATTTTTATTATTAAATTATTATTATTATTTTATTAAAGTTATTAATTTTTTTCTGAATAATTTTTTTTAACAAAAGATCATCAAAAATGCGATTTTTGATGTACCTTTCTAAAATTTTTATATTATTGATATTCCAAAAAAATTCCATGAATCTAGATTTTTGCTTGTCAAGCATGCTTCTTTTATCACAAATAATAGTAAATAGTTCTTTAAAGCAAAATTTAATAAATAATGATTGCATCTATTTTCATCTATATATTATACCCTCAGTTGTGATCGGATGGTTCGGAAATTATTGCATCATCTGCCCCTCCCCTCTCTCCTCAACAACTTCTCCGAGAAATCGCAAACAATACTCAAGGTCGCGTGGGTTAGAGGGCATTCGCGAATGTTCTCTGGATAAATTTATTGAATGAGTAAGTTTCGCGTTTCAAGTTAAGTCTTATTATTTCTTCTAATGAGTAATGAATGAAAACATTTTCGAACACTAATTTGATAAATGGATGCAATTTATCCATTTAAAGCTTTTTTTTTTTTTCGGAAGAAGATTTAATATAAATAGCTAATGTATAATGTATATAATTTTTAAAAAAAGTAAAATTAAGTGGAATAGCACGTCTTTTTTTAAAAAATTCACATTGGAATTAAAAATAGTTTTGTGATGTAAAAGTAATATTTACGGCAGCTAAATTCATTAAAATAGAACAAAAATTTTCTGAAACAGAACAGAGCAGTTTTTAAACAGAAAAGAACTTTTCAGTTTAAAAACAAACTTTAAAAAGATTTTTCTGTTTTAAGAAGAAAATTATTTTCTGTTGAAAAGAATTGTTCTTTCCAAACAGAAAATTTATAGAAATCTTATAACTGATTTATTGATGCAGGAAAAAACAATTAATTCTCTTTTTCTAAAAAAGGTTCTTTTTAACAGATGAATTTCTTAAAAAAAGAACCTCTTCTTCTTATTTTTTTTTTTACAAAATTTATTCAATTACATGAGCTCCTAGAGTCCAACATGCCGAATTCCCCCTCCCCCCCTCTGTTTCTAAATTAGAAAAATATGCTCCTCCCCCCCCCCTTTGCTCCCCTGAATACTTAAGGTTTTAAACCTTTCTCACAATTCAGTAAATAAAATTCTTTTTGGATTGTTTTTAACCTACCACCAATCGCCGAATTTTCAATTTTTTTTCTTTGTCTTAAAGGTAATTAATGAAAAAGAAACTCGCATAATTCAAAAGGTTCCATCAAAAAGTGTACGCTTATCTTGGGTATGGCTGGAGCCGCACGGTAGTATTTGTTTTCACATCAAAAACGTCTCGGAAAACTTATGTAGTAGAAATTATATAAAAAGTGAAAGAAAAAGCATTTATTTGTAACATAAAAACGATATTTATAGAGTGCACAGTAGTTCCCGGGAATCTTTCTATTTGTTTCTTAATAAGGAATGTATAGATAAGCCAACCCATTTCTCGATATCCAACAGCTATATCTGGAATCCATAGCAAAATTGAGACATAGTAATATTTTAAGCAGCGCCCGTTCTATCATTTCCTTCGCTCCGGATCAAAGGACAAATTACCGCCCTTTAAACATATGCTTTTTAAAATGTTAGAATAATTTAAATAAAACCCAAATCGTTTTAAACTATAATAAACATATGTATTTAGAAATAAACATCAGATATAACATAAAATTGAATAATCAAGTAATGTAAAGCAGTAGGAATTAATAAGAAATCCTGTATCTAGCCATAACGTGCTAAACACAAAATTCTCTACATTTTTAATACTATTAAAAAGAAATGAATAATTTCACAGCCAAAAAAAAAAAAAAGTAAAATCAACTACACTAAAATCACAAGAAACTTTTTTTTTTAGTTCTGCAAAATTTATTATCAGCAATTTCGTGTCCAGTCACCAAAATAATCAGACCATTAAGATAATTTTGCGTAGTAGTGGAACTTAAAAAGTTCTTACTTAATTATAACTTAGAAAAATTTCTTTCGCCACTTGTTACAATTACTGATACAGATAAAAATATTCTTAATGCAACATACTAAGAACTTGAGGCAAAATTTAACTATATTATTAAATTTAGTACATTGCTTGGGCTTTCTTTTTTGCCCATAAGTGCAGAAAGTACTGAAATATCTTCTACTATTTCTGCGCCATTTATGCCAACAGAATCACCATCTTAAAATACATTTCAAATTCTTAAAGAGTTTTAATACAATAATATTTCTTTAAACATAACACTTAAAAAGCATATAGTATGTAAGAGATGAAAATAGCTACTATGGTGATTAAGCTATCTGTATTAGTATCTAGTGCATTTAATTCTTGATCAATTGTTAAATTTAAAAAAATGTAATTGTTTCATTTTTTTTTTTTTTTTTTTTTTTTGATTTTCGGTCAGTTCATCTCGGGCTCCGTATAAGAAGCTAATTTTTTTTTTATTAGGTGGCGTTGCGTTATTGTTGATTTGAAATCTATCTATATACATATATGTATATATATGTGTGTGTGTGTAATGATATCTCTCAATCTAATTTAAATCCTAATTCATTCTAAGTTCTAATTAAGTTAATTCCATATTAACTTAATTCTAAAATATTCTCTTATTTCCTGATCCAATTCCACCTTCTTTATTTAATTAATGTTACACAAGCTCTGTAAAACTGCTTTAATCAACATTTTCACACGCTCCAAGTGAAGGTATAAAAATCTGTCAAGTAAAGCAAATTCTTTTAAAAGATACATCTCCCTTTCCTAAGTCTGCACGTGTCAAAGAATCTCTATCAGCATCTCATAATATAAAATCACTGGGGTGAATATTTCGCGTTCTTTCGCTCTTTTGCATTTGTATCGCGATGTGAATGGCTGTTAGTTTCATCGTCGCTACTTTCTTGTACATAATTTCTGCCTTCCGGAATGGAATAAATCGGAAATTTTAAAATTTCAAAGTGCCTTCTCACTTCGGCCACGAAACTGCATTAAAATATATGTTTTGCACACATACACATCTTAATTTCAAATTCAGTTGCACCAAAATTATTATTTGAAATATAACTGATTACAAAAGTCATTTGCTTTATCTTCCTAATACCAGGAGTGCAATCTGAAATTATGGGAAAAAATTCTTTTTTTTTTCAATTATTGTCATGTATGAACATGTGTTGTTTTGGGAATGAGATTCGTCATGTTGAAATAATATAAAGAACAAGGGTTGTTGGAGAATATCGAAAATAGAACAAAAACTATAGAAAATATTAAATGTCAGAAAAATTCCTAACTAAAAACATTTCATTTAAATTCTGAATTACAACCATCTACTTTAAACTCTCTTTACGTTATTGAAAATACATACAGAGAAAAAATATAGTATGAAGATCAATCTGCTTTTTTCCTAATATTTGGTCCGATTCATGAATGTATTTCATGAGGGAAATTATAGTTTAAAAACCCAATTCTCAGCAATTAAAATTTTTATTACAAAATAAAAATGTTCTCATATGATAATTTGAAATTTACTATAGCAGATCTTCATTTTTTTAATCCTTATGTGTTAACTACTACATGGAAAAAAGTCAAGGATAATTATAAGTAAATTTGCCAAAAAGTGATCAAACATCTCAAGAGGAAAAAAAAAAAAAAAAAAAAAAGAAAACCCTCATTATTTAATCTACACGGAATAATAAATCCAAGGACATGTATGATGAATTATAAAGAACGGAAATGACGAAACCACAATCCCACTCATTTAGCCACACTATTACACGGGATCACACTTTGATACAACATTATCTCATTTTGTGTATTTTTCCCGATATGAAAAAAAAAAAAAAAAAAAAAAAATAGAAAGGGGACAAATTTATCATTATTGATACTATGTAATAAATTAGAGTTATTTGAAAATAGTTAAAAAAAAATATTAAATATTATATTTAGATTATGCAATTTATTAGCATTTTTAGAAGAAAACATGTCTAGAAAATATAGAAATTTTTTTCAGTTATTAAATTAAATTAATTTATTTTTTTAGCGAACAAAATCTTAAGCTTTACTTTATGACAAAAAAAATTTATTCCATTGGAAATAAAAGCGCATTCGATTTTTTATTTCCTCTTTTATTTATTTAATTAACATTGGAAAGGGGGAGAAATATTAATAATAGAACGAAAATATAAAAGATTTATTCTTTTTCTAAATAATATAAAAAGTAATTCATATAACTTTAAAATTATATTTCATTGAAAGACAGAAATTATTTATGATCTGCATATAACTTATAAATTTAAAGAAAGTCTAGTATAATATTGGTATTTTATAGAAATGAACTACTTCCGTGAAATTAAAATATAAATAATTGTACATACCGAATAAATTCAAATTATTATTTTAATAAACAGCATTTTTGGATTAATAAAATATTTATTAAATCAAAAACATTTTCATTGCTTCTATTTAATAATCGCTTTACGATGAAATAGTATCTATCAAACTAAACATATTAATTATAGATGTATTTA
Organism: Argiope bruennichi; assembly: GCF_947563725.1. NCBI lineage: Eukaryota > Metazoa > Arthropoda > Arachnida > Araneae > Araneidae > Argiope > Argiope bruennichi. The sequence goes on along the minus strand of NC_079159.1, from coordinate 56,464,180 downwards.
CCTTTAAAAATGAACATTTCACACTGGATAAAAATTACTAAACATAATACATAATATGAATTTACATTTGCTGTCTGCACCGAAGTATTGGTAAAAGTAATCCTAGTAGGTAACGGAACCGCACTTTTATAATTAGAGGTAATAAATAGGTCTATACATTATGTTCTTTCGTATTTTTCCTTAAAGAAAATCAAATATCACTTTGTCTGCGATCCATGCAGCATGTGTCTTACTCATTCTGCGTTAATTTTTAATGAAATAAATAATTAGTTTATTTAATGGTTTTTTGAGGGGGAGGGAGGCATTCGATATATTTATATAAATATATATAAAAAATTACGTTGTTTAATGTGTTAACATTTAAAATAAGTAAAATAGATTTATTTAATTTTATTTGAAAATAATCATTTACAATTAAAAATTCTTTACTCTCCAATAATACACATATTTATCCCCGACGTCTCCGTAAATGTACGATTCCTTCCAGTCGAAAATAGTATGTGCTCCTGTATTTTACAATAAAGCTTACGATTTTATGTGCTGGGGATGGGATCTAAAACTGTGTGACATTGAAATAATAATTAAAGCTTAATTTTTTGGCTGACAATTTTAAAGGAACATGAGCATAGAAATAAGAATGCTACTCGTTAAATTTGTGTGTGTGTGTGGAAGGGGGGGGGGGGTGATGCCAGCTCAAGTGCCGTCTTTGTCATCTAACCACGGCTAAAAAATTACGAGGTCCTTCGTAAAATAACGAAGGTGTTGCTTTAAAACGGGACGTTAATATAATTGAACTAAATACGTCTTTTTCAATTCCGAAAAAAAAATTTTAAATTACATTTCTGATTGATTGAATGTTATATCAAATAAAAACAAATTAACATTTGAAACAAGCGCTGGTATCTTAGATGGAATTAAAAATGTTTTTGGAATTTCACATCAGGAAACAATGATTATATAAGAGTGCATCTGGAACTTTTTCCCCCCTTTCTATTGAGAGGATATAAACAATAATTATCCTTTAACAAAATCTTAACATTTTGTTCTTAAAAATATGTGAAGGCAATAAATTAAATGGACAAGAAATAAGAAAGATCGTAACAATACAAATTTGGAACAAAAATTATACAAAGATTTCATTTGACTTCATGAAAAAAGGATTTGTCTTACTTGTATTATCACAATCATCACCCAAAAAAAAAATATTCTATAGCTTTCTTTCCATTCTGAAAACGATTCCCATAATCTAATGGTATTCTGTGAGCTCTATTCCAGTGATTTTAGTGTATGACATGGAAATTTGGAGGAAGTGGCGGCTCAGGTGTCATCTTTGTTATTTGGCTATGGTTAAAAATTACGAGGTCTTTCCCAAAAGCAATGCTAAACTTACTTCGCAACGGGATATAATTATAGATAAACTAAACTGACTTCGCTAAGTTTTAACATGATAAAATGCAGCATTCTGCACTGGAAACATATTCATTCAATATAGGACCTGTATATTCAATTCACCTGTAATTATCAAGTATTTTGATAATTACAGGTGGATTTAAATGTAGAGATATTTAAATTTTAAAAAATAGATAATCGGAATGAAGAGGTTTGGGATATTTTTACTTTCTCGTATACGTAGAAATTATAGTAGTCGTTCAAAAATTCGAACTCTATATTCTAACGAATCTCTATGTTTTAGACCTCTCTGAGTTCGAAAAACACATTTTGGGGAAATGTCCGCCCATCTATCTATCTGTGATAAAGATAATTCAAAAACTTGATTTAGAAAAATGAAATTTGGTATAAGATCTTTATGCCAAATTTGTAGATTTCTATCAAATTTTGAGTAAACTCTGTTCAGAGGAAGTCCATCAGTTCCGGCTGTTTGAATATAATTTAACACAATAACTGCAAAACAAAGAGAGCTATTTAGATAAAATTCGATACTCAGAATAAACATCTATAATCTAGATACTATCAAATTTTGAGCCAAATCCAACAAGGGATAGATAGTCTGTACTTTTAGAAACATGTGAATGTGATAACTCAAAGATGCAATGATTTAAATATATTAAATCTGGCATGTGATTTTGTGTCAAATTTTTGTTTCTATCGATTGGGAAAAATACATCTAAAACAAAAATTCGATTTTCGGATCCTATTAACCGCATGCTAAGAATTAATCGCCAAAAATCTCGCCAAGGAATACACAATAAGCTGTGTAAAACTATTATTTTATGCCAAAGGTTAATATTTCGTAACTATATCACGTCAATGCTATGCAAGACGTTCTCTGAGTTACATCTTTACTAGAGAATATGTGAGAATGTTTTGGGGAGACCATTCAAAAATCATCTGAAGATATCCTCCTAATATTCAATTGTTAATACTTTATCAGACTTCAAACAAAGCAATTTTTCGGATTTTCATTATGCTTATTCCACGTTAATATGATAATGTTATTATCAATTCGTTTAAAATCCGTGATAACGATTTCACTTTCTTTCCTGAAATGAGATAAATGTTCTTTTAAGTGTTTTGATATGGCTTTATCACCTTCGAGAAAGATAAATGATTACTTCGATTATTGCTATCTAAAGTTAAAGTCTGGCCTGATTAAAGCATGCGTAATTAAATATCATTAGACACGTCATTTATCAAGTTATGTGCCTATATGAGGCATTTTAATTTACAGAAGCAAAAATAATGTCCTCTTCTTGAGATAAAGTGGAAATTAAATGCGCAATGTACTGATCCCGATGCCACCATATTTATTTAAATGTAGTTACAAAAATATGATGGACGTTTCCAACAACATTTAGTCCCAACAACTTGAATATTTCTAAAAGAAATTCAGTCTTAAATAAATTTCGTATAAAAAGAACGAATGAGAATAATAATTAAAAAAAAGAAAAAAGGAACTATCATTGAGGCCTGAATAAAATTCAGTTCACAGATGTAAAGTGGAATAAATACATTTTTTAAATCTTCAATTCTTGCGATAATTTGTCTATAAATGCGTTACTATTTTCAATAAAAACTTATGACTTATACTAAATTGGTTTTTCTTCTGTAACCATCTTCTTTTTTCAATATATGAGTGATATCGAACTACAAATAGCAGCATAAATGTCTCCTGTTAACCGTTTAGAACATATTTAATGTATTATTACAATGAAAACATAATCCGTTATAATGAATGAATAATACTCCGTAAGCTCTTTTACAACTAAATTTTCCCGTAAGCTCTATTCTTCTCTATTCATCCTGACTTTAGCGTGTGACATGGCAGTTCGGAGTTCGTCTTCGTCATCTGACTATGGTTCAAAATTACGAGGTCCTTCCTAAAAGTAATCCTAAACTTACTTCGAAAACTAACTAAAGATAATAAACTAACCTAATTAATAAGACATTCATGTTAACATGCATAGAATTCCTACAGTTTCTGTAGAAAAGAACTGAATAGTAAGGTAAATGAATAAGATTTAAATATGGCACAGATCTATTTCTGAAATCCTTCCTTAAAACATGTTAGATACAATACTTTTTAAAAAAATTCTGAAAAAAAATATCGATATTTTTTTTTTTTTGAGAAATATAATAAAAGTAAATTTTCTATCTACATCATCAGAATGCTTTTTAGATGCAAGATTGAAGGATTATTTTTCTATAGATTAATTATTCAGCATTCGTTATAACCATTTATTAATATTTTAACTTTTTCGCAAACTGATTTTTAAGTCAAATTCTTGAGAGCAATTAATGTGAATTTTAAAAAAAGAAGATTTTTTTTTTAATCGGTCAACAAATTGTTAAAAGAAAGGTGACATAATCATATAAAGACATTTAATTAGTATATTTTTGATTTTTTTTTTTTTTTTTTTTTTTTTTTTTTTTGCATTTTTAATAAATATTCTTTAGAAACTTTTTTCATTGTAAAAATTGACACTCACAGAACAAATATTTCAATATATACGATGAGATTTAAAAGTGTTCGTACTGTAATAGTTATGATTTGAAGGAGTCGCAATTTTAAAAACTATAAACTTAAATTGCATTTATTATAAGTTATTAAATATTTATAATCGAATTACTTCCGCCACTTCTATGTAGAATTTACATGAATTTTCACATGAAAGTAGAACAATTAATCATCATATGGCGCAAAATGTATTTGTTTGTAAAGAGCATAAAGTTGAATACTTTCATAAATATCTTTAATTTTTACTTCGCAGGAATTACCGCTCTTTAGCAAGAATAACTGCTTTGCAAATTCAGTCAAACTTGTTTTTTAGACAGGAATAGAATCTCATTCTTGTTAAAGAGTAGTTTTGATGACGTTCTTATTGGAAATTTGGGAATTTCGATCGTTTTCCATAAATATTCATTGGGACTACAGTCAACTACCCAAGCCGGACATTTTATAAACATCGAGGTAGATTTATCAAAATCAGTAAAGACCTATACTATGATTCATTATGATAAATAAAAATGTAATTATTGATAAAATCCGTTTCCACCGTACTGGAATGTAAATAGGTTTTTAAAATCTCAGTATAAAGCTGACCTTTATTTAGTTATATTAATGTTTCGTTGACCTCGTAACTTTGAATTGTGGTGAGATGATCAGGAACGACACCTAAACAGGTAGTCCCCTTTCCAAACTTCCGCGCGACACCAACAGGAGAACATTACTTCTTAATACATTTAACTTGTACCAGGCTTGTCCACAAACACAACTTTTCGGGGATAACGAGTTTCTAATTTGGAAACCTGCGACCGCGCAATACCTCGAAATACTTTTCTATTCGCTTACTTAGCCTTGCATTCAGCTGATGATTAATTTTCGCTTCCTCATTTACGAAATGTACAAATTGAAAACGTCAAAAAATATAATATCGAGTTTTTGACCAATCTCCACGTTTCAGATCTCCTAATCAGACACTAATAATAATAATAATAAAAGGATTGATTTTGATAAATGAAATTTATTTAAATCCATGTTATATGATCTTGTGATTATAATTCTAAGCCAAATTTTGGTTTCTATCGATCGGATAAAAAAAAAGCAATGAAAATATCTACTTGATTTTTTAGTTCTTGTGTATTAACCACATGCTAGCGATTTACAGCCAAATATTGCACGCTAGATTTAGTAAACATCCTAAATTCACGTTAAAGATTGATATTTTGTAATTACCGTTAAAAAATGTTATGCTATGAATACAATTTTCTTTACTATTACAAAGATGCACACAATTCTCATGTGCGCATTCTTTGAAACAAAATATCTGAGCGCTCGTGGCATTCACTGTCTTGTCCAAGATACACTGTTGCGGGGGAGGGGGAAAATTGTCAGAGTATGAAAAAAAGTTTTGGAGAATCTATTCCTTATAATTTTCATTAACAGAGACTCAATTACCGACACCGGATGCTTGTTCAGTTCTGTTCGTTTATATTAACGTCCCGTTTTAAAGCAACACTAGGGCTATTTTTGGACGGACCTCGTAATTTTGAACCACGGTCAGATGACGAGGACGGCACATGAGTTAGCACCCCTTTCTCCTAACTTCTGCTCCACACCAGTGGAAGGACATTTGGCCCCAACGAATTTAACGTCCACCAGACTCGCTTACACAACAGTTCTTCAGTGGAATCGGGTCTCGAATCTGCGACCCATCGGTTCCGAAGCCGAAACTTTAACACCAGATGCATGAAACAACTTTAAAGAAGCATGCCATCATAAGCTCAGCAGGTAATAAATCCCAGCATTATTTTCTCCTACATTTGTTCGATCCAAATATACTGATTTTGTTTAGCCTGAAAAAAAAATGTTTTATCAAAACTTGAGCTTTTAGTTGCCTATATCTCATTTATCGTTACGATCGATGGATAATCTATCTTTCCATTGCTTTCATTCAGAAAAAAAGCTTCGTCTCTCAGCATGATTGTCGTTTATATGCATTTCGAATTATACAAACGAATAATACTTTTCTTTTATTCATTTGTTTTTACAATTATTATTTTTGGATCTTTCTTCAATGACCGTATGAGCAATCCCCTATTTATAGTTGTAAATAGAAGTGGTCAGCTGAATAAGTACCATTCTGCTTAGTTTTACGGCGAAAAATTTTTAAACTATTGAATGTACTGTTAAGCATGTTTTACAAATTGAAATTAAAATATTATCGTACGATTTTCTGTCTTTAATAAGCTTTCTAATATATATTTTTTTTTTTTCAGATTCTGATTTCAGTAGCTTTATGATCCAAATCAAAATGTAACGTGGAATTACGAATTATATGTTATTAGAAAAATTAAAATATATTGCCACTAGTATGGTGTAGAAGATAATTTCATGCGATAATATTTTTGAAAATTATATTGAAAGGGAAATTTAAATTATATTTAATCAGGTAATCGGCAAATTTTAATGAAATAATTTAAGTTATATTCATTTGATATTCATTGCAAACTGAAAGAATTAAAAAAAATTCAATAAAAATAAATTATAGTAAAATTTATTCACGGATTATTTTAAGAAATCTTTTTTCTTTGCATATATGAAAATCTAATTCATAAGAAATTAACAATTAACGATTGTTAATAATATTAAATAAAACACAACATGATGATTTCAAAGGCTACTATATTTATTAAGTTCTAAATATAATAATGAAAATTGATAAATTTTATCACAAACGCATAATTTTTATTAGTGCAAAACTATGTTTTACTTTGTTGTTATTATAACTATTTAAAATCAGACGATCACAAGATTGTTTAAATTTTGCTATTAAAAGAATTTAAGTGCATATACTGCAAAATTTGTTTCCTTTTCTTTTGACGTTCAAACAAAATAACATTGCATATATTAAGTATTTTCATTCTGAGAAAATAAAATAAAACTGCATTTTTATATGAAACGCTTCTGCGTTCTGCTTACATTAAATATTGCACAGATTTTCATTACAGCCCACTTTAATCTGTTATTGTAGAAATTATTTCGGTTCATTTGTAACAATGAATATTTGAGGATGACAATCATTCAGTCCATCGCAAGAGAAACTACATTTGGCGAAGGGAAAAAAAAAAAATTGAAACGGCGCCATTTTCCTAACGTACCTTGGGAGGATGTTGACCGTCAGGAAAGTGCACAGCACGTTGAATATCGACGAGTTCTTTCGCCGCTTTTCTAGTAAAATCCAAAGCGCATTAAGCTGTAAAATGTATACGTATTTAAATTATTTCTCTTAAATTTTTATGAATTGATTGAGATATGAAATGAATACATTAACTTGAATCATTCTACTTAATTTCGTTTTTATAGTTTTCATAATTATCAGAACTTCAAATCTGTGAAAGTTGCAGGTTTTCATATACTAAATTCTCTATCTAAATTCAACAGTGAATTAAATAATTCATTATATGTTAATAATTAACTAAGTTTGTTATTTAAAGAATTAATCATTATAATGAAAAATGCTTGGTTTTATACTTTTCATTGGATATAAATACATTTAAGTAATTTCAAATTCTGTTTTTTTTTTTTTTTTTTTTTTAAATATTAGGACATATTAGGAAGGATTTTATAAAAAGTGTCTTATATGCAAATTCTATAAAATTAATATTTTTTGTTCATTCCATAGATGATAGCACAGATTGTATATACTGAATGCATTCTCAATAGATTTAAAAGAGATATGAATGCATCTAAGTAATTAATCATATTTAACTACTATTATGATGATAATATAGAATTTACTTTTTTATCAAAAATACCATTTATGAGTTTGGTATATTTAATTTTAGATAAATAGTTTTAATATAGTAATATATAAATATTTTAATCTGAAATTATGTAATAAATGGTTATAAACTAGTAAAATTATTTATTTTATCAACAGCTTATATGTACAAAACATTTTAATGAAAATCTTCAAAAAGGGCAAAAATAAATGGACCCAGCAATTATATCAAATTTTAAAACCATTACATTATCCAGTAATATCTATTCACCTTAACAACAGTAGATCAGTCACAAAATATGACAGTTATAGGTACTGAATGTACTAAACTGTTACTTAATTTTATCAAATTTGTTTTATTAAATTACTTAATAAAACAAATAGTATTTATTATGTTACAAATAATGTTTGTAATGTTATGTTTTTTTTCCCTTTTGCTAAGGAATACAGTTGATGATTATATTTAATTTCCTTTAAACTGTAAAAGAAGTAATAATGCAAAGTTTGTGGAAATAAAGTAACATTATTTCAATCTCTTTTTTCAATAGAATTGTAATCAAAACGACATATCAATCAAACACAGTGCAAACTATAACAATCTGAACAATTTTTCTTTTCTTTTCTTTTCTCATATAGTAATCAAATATCAAAGTGTATGTTAGATTGATAGGTTTACTATGAATGGTTAAAATGTAAGATATCCCTAAGAAATCAAAAATACTTTAATATCTTGAAAGATTTTTGAAGATTTATAAATTAGATGTGAAATTATAAATACAAAAGTAAAAGAAATTAGAAAAAAAGTACTTATGTAACTTAAAATAATTGAAAACATATTTGTTGAAAGCACAAAATGCCATGGCACTTCAAAAAGAAATTTCATAAGTTGATAGCATTTGAATTATTTTATTTCTGGATGATATTAAAAATTGTACAAAATATGTATAAACAGACTATTTGTAATAATGGAATTGTTATTATATGCTAAAATATTCATTAACAAAGTTGACTAAAATCTGTAGTAAATATAACTTTTATGCTTAATTTTCATCTATGTGAATTTCTTACAGTTACTTATAGAAATGTATTTTAATTTATGGTAAATCTATAAATTGTCAAATCTATATAAAATGAATAATAAACAATGGTCATTTTAGCTCTCATAATAAGAAATTCACTTAAAAATTATTCACAATAGTTATGATACTTAATATAACCTAGCTTTTAATAAATACAATTGCCTTTGTTTTTCACCAGAAGTAAGATATACAAAAAATACCATAACATTTAAAGCGAATTTTATACTTTATGAAATTTTTTATCTGAGCATTTCAGCTGTCTTTTAAGATTAAGCAATTGTATTAAAAGCCTAATTATTTAAAAATAATTCTGAAAGAAACAATGAAAACACATTAAAAAAGAATTTCAATACTCAGATCTGCTTTATATAAACTAAAAATGCGAATTTTACATGAATGCGATTGAATATTTTGTAATAACATTATAAGTATAAAGGCGAATCTATTTACACTAAAATTATGTTCCAAAAAAAAAAAACAAAAAAAAACACCTGAAAAATGTGTAAAAATAAGTTGTCCAAATTCAACAAAATTAATATAATTCATTTAAAAAATTAAAATATAAGATCTTCAAGTAAAAATTACTAGTTATGTATGCATATTAAAAAGAAATTGTTGAAGAATGGACAAAAAGATTTTTCGTATTAAGTTCACAAATAAATAAATAATTATGAAATAAAATTACATTAATAGTTTCAAAATTGTAATTTTTGTTATTTTAAACATAGTAAAACTACATAGAAATATTTTTATTAATTCAAAATATATTTCGTAAAACTAGAAAATCTTTTCATATGATCCGTCCTAGAAATCGGATAAATATAATACAAATATCTACATATTTTCATCATAATATCCTACCCACACTTTATTTAATATTCCTGTGTAAATTTTTATATGATAAAATGTTAAATTTAATCAATATAGCTTTAGAATCTAGATTTTTCTACATTTTTCCCGATTACAAATCAAGAGAGCAATAATTTTTACACTATTGTTACCCCGACGGAGACGCCGGCAATTCAAATTCCGCCAACCTTAGAGCGAAAAACTGACGCAAGTTCCGGTTTCGAAGTTCATGATCCTTCTAGAAACATTGAGAATATTCTGACTACCGGCGTAACACAGATGTCTCCTACAACTTCCGGTATATAGTTCGAAAATTAGTTTTGAAAGTCAGTTAAATTTTAACTAATATACTGAATTATAATCCATTAATATTTGATTTAAATTCGAAAATGGGAGTTAAATTTATTTCAAAATCATTTTTGTAATCATTTGAACGAGTAAATTACTTACCGGAAGTTCCTACGCCACAGCGTCCAATTCTATATAAGCAACACCGTACCGGCATTTTGACAATTTTGGTATCTGAGATACTGCGATAAACAGGCGAATTAGCCTAGCGAAGTATCAATTCTTTGTCCTGTGTTCTTGAGTTTTCAGCTTTAATCTACTTCTCTTGAAGGTAATGAATTATTACATTTGAATTTGAAACAAGAATTTATTGGTCCGATTTATTTGCATATTAAATTAAAATTCATTTTAAGTTTTGTTGAAACTAAATTTTGCATTCTAATTTCAGATGCCTGAAGACGTGCAGATGCAAGATGATGCCGAGGCAGAAACCTTCGCATTTCAAGCGGAGATCGCTCAGTTGATGAGCTTGATCATCAACACCTTCTATTCCAATAAAGAAATCTTCTTAAGAGAATTGATTTCCAACTCCTCGGATGTAAGTTTGCAATTTTATTTAGTATACTGACTTAATTATAGAAGCAATATAATATGTGTGTACTTTGTTCAATGAAAGAGCAGTATATAAAACGGTGTTTCTCTCTTTGTAGGCTCTTGACAAAATAAGGTATGAGAGTCTGACTGATCCTTCCAAACTTGACAGCTGCAAGGAGCTGTATATTAAGATCATTCCCAACAAGGAAGACAGAACCTTGACGATCATTGATACTGGTATTGGAATGACCAAAGCTGACCTAGTCAATAACTTGGGAACTATTGCAAAGTCTGGTACTAAAGCTTTTATGGAAGCCCTGCAGGCAGGTGCTGATATCTCTATGATTGGACAGTTTGGTGTTGGTTTCTACTCTGCTTACTTAGTAGCTGACAAAGTCACTGTTACCTCTAAACACAATGATGATGAGCAATACACGTGGGAATCTTCTGCTGGTGGCTCCTTCATTGTACGCCCTGATCACGGTAAGTTCAATAACTAAATTCTCATTAAATATTGTTTTGATACTTAAATTAATTTAACCGTTTCCGGAGCACGATTTTTGAAAGCGCAACTGATTGTTTTATAAATAGCATTAGTTTACTTGAGTATTTGCATATGAGGTTTCTGTTTCTTTTGTGTGTAGGACCCCCTTAACTGAACTTCCCTATTGTGTAGTTACTAATTGCAATTGGATAAAATTATTAAACATTTCGCAGTGTTACTTTCATGTTTCAATTTTTAATATTGGTTTATAGTAACAGCTAATTTTGTATTTAATTTTACATTTTGCTCTAAAGCGATGCAACTTCAGTGCAATATATAATTTTGTAAATTAAGTTAATGTCGACTACATAACTAAGATGAGCTATATTTAATTGATTGAAATGCTTAAATGAGAAATTGTATTCCATTAATTTGTTAAAGAAATTTAAACTTGGCGGTTTTACTTTCATTATTCTTAAGGTATACATTGTGTCTTGAATAAATTCATACATTTAGAGCTCTAAAATATACTTGGCTTCATAGTTGGCATATTGAACTATGAAATGGTGGCAGGTTAAGTTGTGCATATGCTCGTCAAATGTTCTAGCTTTTCAAATGTCTCTTTATGCTGATGATGTAAGTATTTTAGTAAGTGCATTTGAGAATTTGACTGCTAAGCTTTTTTGAATATGGAGTTCTTTAGATCAGTAATAACAAACTTAAATGTTTCTGGAATTCATATTTTAACAATCGAAGGAAAATATCCTATTAATTTTTGATACATATCATGGTGTAGATGTCTTATCCTATGCTGTTGCCTGTTTCAGGTGAACCTTTGGGTCGTGGAACCAAAATTGTTTTGTTCTTAAAAGATGACCAACAGGAGTATGTAGAGGAACGAAGAATTAAAGAAGTAATTAAGAAGCACAGTCAGTTCATTGGGTATCCTATCAAATTAGTTGTACAAAAAGAAAGGGAAAAGGAAGTATCTGATGATGAGGCAGAAGAAAAAGAAGCTGAAGAGGAAGAAATGAAGGAAGATGAAGACAAGCCTAAAGTTGAAGATGTAGGCGAGGAAGATGAGGATAAAGATAAGGCTGACAAAAAGAAGAAAAAGAAAATCAAGGAAAAATATACTGAAGATGAAGAACTGAACAAGACCAAACCTATCTGGATGAGGAATCCTGATGATATTAGCCAGGAAGAGTATGGTGAATTCTATAAGAGCCTGACAAATGACTGGGAAGATCATTTAGCTGTAAAACACTTCTCTGTTGAAGGTCAGCTAGAATTCAGAGCACTGCTTTTTGTTCCCAAGAGGGCTCCTTTTGATTTATTTGAAAATAGGAAGCAAAAGAATAACATCAAGTTGTATGTAAGGAGGGTTTTCATCATGGACAATTGTGAAGACTTGATCCCAGACTACTTAAATTTCATTAAGGGTGTAGTAGATTCTGAAGATTTACCTTTGAATATCTCTAGAGAAATGTTGCAGCAAAATAAAATCCTTAAAGTCATCAGGAAGAACTTGGTCAAGAAATGTTTGGAACTCTTCGATGAAATAGCTGAAGATAAAGACATGTACAAGAAGTTCTATGAACAGTTCAGCAAGAATATCAAGGTAAGGATAAATTATTTTATATGTTAACATAACTAATGAAGTTAAATCTATTAAATTTAAAAAATAGTATAAACTACATAAATATCTATTTATTCTGATAATATGACATTGTTTATATATAATTACTTGTTTAATTGATCTTGCTGCTTATCAGCTTTAAATTTTATTCATTTTAATATATTTTTATAAGTGAATATAAATAAAAAATACTTGTATATTTTTCAGTTGGGTATCCATGAAGATTCTACTAACCGTAAGAAGCTTGCTGAATTCCTAAGGTATTATACTTCAATGTCTGGAGATGAATATTGTTCATTGAAAGATTATGTATCTCGAATGAAGGAGAACCAGAAAAGTATCTATTTCATTACTGGAGAAAACAAAGATCAAGTTGCTAACTCTGCTTTTGTTGAGCGGGTAAGGAAACGTGGTTTCGAAGTCATTTACATGACGGAGCCTATTGATGAATACTGCGTACAACAATTGAAAGAATATGATGGCAAGACTCTGGTTTCTGTCACTAAAGAAGGTCTAGAGCTGCCTGAAGATGAAGAGGAGAAAAAGAAACGAGAAGAGGACAAGGCTAAATTTGAGAACCTATGCAAGATCATTAAGGACATTCTTGACAAACGTGTTGAAAAGGTATGTCTTAAACATTGTAGTATTTGAATAAACGGATATCAAGATTGTTATGAAATATAGAAATACTATATACTTGTATACTATAATATTTTTTTGTTCTTTTTAGGTTGTTGTATCAAACAGATTAGTTACTTCTCCTTGCTGTATTGTTACAAGCCAGTATGGTTGGAGTGCCAATATGGAGCGTATCATGAAAGCCCAAGCATTGAGAGATTCTAGCACAATGGGTTACATGGCTGCTAAGAAGCACTTGGAAATCAATCCGGATCATCCAATCATAGAAAATCTAAGGCAGAAGGCTGAAGCAGACAAGAATGACAAGTCTGTTAAGGTAAATATCTTGTACAACATTAACAATAGTTTTAATCCAGTAATTTAAAAGTAACACACTTAAATTTCAATTATAACTTTTAGAATTAAAAGTTGGTTATAATTGAAAGTAATTTAAGGATGATTAGAATTAATGTAAATAATTTTTATAGATAAAAAGGATTTTGTTTCTTTTTTAGAATTAAAACAAACTTGTAGATTTAGTTTCAAGATTTAATAAATGTTCTTTATGAAGTGAAATTTACACAGCCCTTACATCAATATATTGTTTATAGGATCTTGTGATGCTGCTCTTTGAGACTTCTCTCCTATGCTCTGGCTTTGCCCTGGAGAATCCTCAGACTCATGCTTCTCGCATCTATCGCATGATCAAGTTGGGCTTGGGTATTGATGAAGAGGAAGTAAGTGGTGCCAGTGGTGATGCAGCTGTTGAAGAAATGCCTTCACTAGAAGGTGATGATGAGGATGCATCAAGGATGGAAGAAGTAGATTAAAATGTCATGTGATAAAATGATGGACTTAATTTTCAAATTCGTGTATATACGTGGATGTAAAGCTGTCTAATTTAACACGGAACATCTTTCATTCCATTTTTTTGTATATTCATTCTAGTTTCAAATAAATTTTTGTTTACAGTTGCTATAAATGTTGTGTACTTCATTCTTTTTATATTTTAACATACTATTTCTTGAAATTAATAACTTAGGAAGATATAAGCTACTAGGTTTTTTTTCTTGCAGCATGTAATTGCTTATGATAGTTATACTATTCACTGTTCATTAAATATAAGAAATGATTTAAGGAAAATTTTATGATATTAATCGTAACTGCTTAGTCAAAGAAGTCCAGGGTAAGAATGTTATTGCTAAATAATTGAGGTTTTGCAAGTACTATATTCTTTTAACATGTAGAATTAAGTAGTATAAATATTTTGAGAATGATTTAAAGTAGTTTAAAAATTTAACATGTGTATATAATATAAAAACTAGTGAAGTTAGGAAAAGGGTCTTTTAGATTAAGGTTTACAGTAAAAATATACTGTAAAGATGTCTTCTGAAAAATATTTTTTACTTTCTAAGCTAAAGAATAAGCTGTATTTTAATTCTTAAAAAACATGTTTTCTTTCTGTGAAGTATTAAAACAACTGTAGAATATATTAAATAGATTTACTAATTCTCTAATTTTGGGTAGTTGACAAGTTGTACTGAATTAGAACAAAAAAAAAAAGTATTTTAATTAAAATTATATAAGGAAATTCAACTGAAGATTAGAATTCGAGAAAGTGGCATTGAAGATTGTAACAGTTTTGATACAAATAATTAAAAGCAATGCAACTTAACAGATACAGAAACAAACTTCAAATAGATTAATAAAGAAACCTGTCCAAACAAAAAAAGACACTTAAGATGAGCATACTTGCCTACCTTAAACATCTTGGTGCTCAATTTTTTTCGGGAGTGGGAATAAAATATTTTTTCTTCAAATATTGAATATAATAAACTTAAAGGCATATGTAAAGTTTTGTTTACCAGGTATATCTAGAAAGAATAGTAATTAAAGTGAAAAATTGAGAAGGGATCTCAAGATATTGCTTAATAAGCTTTTTCTTCTGCTCTTCTTTCCTTCAATTATGTTTGTCATTTACTGAAATAGTGGATCCGTTATCCAGAAGGGGCAGTGCAAAATACCTACTGTGTCATACTTGTGAACTGAAAAACAAATTTTAATTTTTTGATGTTAAAGAATATATAAATTATCTTTTATGTATTGAGGAGACACAATTGGGTTCGATTAACAGAAAATAAGGATAAAGCAAAGTAAATCTGTGCTCTAGCATTAAATATATTGATAGAATGTTATAGAATAATATGCTTGATATACAATGATAGAATAAGCTTCTCTAATAACATATTTATTGAAACTTCTAGAATGCTATACATTCCATCATTATTCTCCTTAATATGTCATTTTCTAGTGATCTCGAATAATCATATGAAAGTTTGTCCTGATTGACAGATCAACATATAGCTCATTGCTGCTTCTTAAATATTGGAGACAAAATTCTAATTAAGAATTAATAATGTATTCCCACGCTAACATCAGCACACAAATTAGTTTTGTACTTTCTTAAAACAGGAGCTCTTCAATGATATTAATTTTTTTTTTTACCTTGAATGAATGCATTTGTTCTTTAGCGTTAATAATTATTGAAAATTAATTCTGGACACTATTGTGACCATGATTTTTATTGTAATGAAATTATTGCATCATCAAATGGTTGATTCCTGTGATTTTATTACTGTTAACAGTGAAAAAAAGCATTCTTTACTTTAAATTAAATTAAACTGTAAAGCAGTTCTTTTTATACGATTCTTCATGGAAATTTCAAGGCAATGCAACATATTGCTTTGCTCTAGCTTTCAAAAATACTTTTTAGAATTGTATGAACTAGCATTTTTATTTTTACATTGCTTCCAATTACAGAGTTGATGTTTTTTTAACTTTGTGAATTTGTTTTCATTATTTTTGGAAATGATGTGTCCATTTAAATTAACTAGCAATTTGTAATTTTAAGAAATTCTGGAAGAGATCACAGATTTTACATATTAGTTTTAGAAAAGTTGACAGTTTTTTGGTAATAAAAATTCGCATTATAATTTTTTTTGTCCAAAAAAAAGATATCTTTTGTTCTATAATGGAAAACGTACAAATACAGAAATAAAAGATATATATTTAAAATTTATTAATTTTTTTAATAAAAAACTATGCATTATTATAAAACAGGAAATATCCTATTAGAAAATATGCAGGTCTACATATGCATCCTTTTACAAAGGTGTTTAATTTTTTTAGTTACGATGCTTGAAAGTGTTTAATTTTTGAAACACTTTCCACTACATACCCTGTTTTTAATAAGAGAGCTTTTCAGTAGTTTTAATGTTTATTAATTATTGCTCATTATTATCATTAATCTAATGATATGTTGATTAGTTTTTTTTCTAAAACTTTTATTGAAATGCACGCTGAATTTTGAAATTCAATGTTGAACATTAGATTTACTAGATTATTTAGCCATCAGAGCATTGATAATATTTTTATATAATAAGAGATAAATTTATTTAAACCATGCCTTTATTAGAAAAGTTCATTTTTTACCAACCTAATTCTTATTACTAGGTGGAATTGAATTTTAACTTTCCATATATTTAAAATGTACAGTGTTTCATATCTATTTTAGAACATGTATGTGTAATTATATAGGTATCAAATAGGGTTAGGTTGATACATGGTTTACATGTATTTGGTACAAAATGATGATAGTGACTAATAGCAGATCTTTTTTTAATGAAATAAAATTGCGTACTGTTTCTGAACTTGTGCCAAGGCAATACAAATGATTCTAAGTTGGAATTTTATTTCTACGAAGGAGTTATTGATGAAGAATTAAAGACTTGAATGATTAAGAATTTAAAGAATGAATCATAAAAAGACTGGCATTATTGACAAAATCAATATTGGGGAGGAATTCTTTAATGAAATGTGCTCTGTCACTAATATAAAATGCATATGTCTAATAATAATAATAATAAAACATGCATGCTAATAGTATTTCTGAAACAGGGTGGTAAATTAAGCTTTATTGACTTAATACTTGGTATCAGATTGATAAAGTATTACCCTTCCTCTAAGAAATGAAATCGAGATGAAAAACTGATACACTTAATCTGTCTCAATATTGTTTTCCTGATATAAAATATTGTTCATTATCCTAGTATTAAACTAGAGAAAATGTTCATGAAATATTGATGATTTTAAAATGAGATTTAGGACATTTTGATTCAACTTTCTTTTATTTCTTCAATATTTTTAGTGAGAGTCTATTAATGCATTCTAAATCCCTTTCATTCCACTTTATATTTTTACTAGTAGTACATTTCTTGTCATTCTAGGAAATGTTTGCATATTAACATCTAATGTAGAAAAGGCAGCAAAATGTCTAGTGATACTGAAATTTCAACTGTAGTATTAAAAAACACACAGTTAAAACTGGCATAAAAAAAGAGAAACAAGCTGACTGGTGTTGGAAAAAATCAAAAGGGGAGTAACTCTGAAATAATTTAGAAAATCATAAATACTTTTTTAAAAATCAAATAAATTTGCAAATTTCTATTTATAGAAATGTTGATTTTGCAACTACCTACTACTTTCTTTAATGAAATATGAGATTTATCCCAAAATTGTGTGCATAGGGCAATGATGATGTTCAGATTCTTAAAAAAAAAAATGCTTTTTCAAATCCGATTTTTTTCTGAAACAAGTTGTCATTAACTATGAAATATTGGTATAGATTTATGTTTTTGCACTGATTCTGAGAGTGATGCATATTTTCTCCTATATAATTTAATATATGAAGGTCAAAATAATTTTTTCCTTAATTCTGTTGTAGTATTTTTCGAAACTAATATGTAGTTCTAATTGAAATGGCTTTAATTTGGTGGAAACATCACTTTTCATAGAACTTTTCTAAATTTTTCCGCAGACTTATTCCTGCATTAAACTACACTTTGGAGTTTATATTTTGTACTTTTTTTTTTGTTAAAAAAGAGAAACAACTTATTTGCAATAGAATAAATTCGATATATTTATCGGAGGGTAACAAATTAATTTTTCCTTACTTACAACAGAAGATTGGCTTTTCCTTTGATTACATTTTTTCGATGAAATTACTCAATAGATGGCGCGATCCGTTCAATTGAATAAATTACTTTATCAAGGAAATTTCAAATGATTATATTAGAAAATATTGAAATATTAATTTCAACAATTAAATTTTGAGTAAAATATTAGTGTTTTCTAAGGCTATAATCTTATTTGAACTGTTAGAAACCACTGTCTAAATAAATACTCTAATATAAAAGTACTAAACGGTTTGATTGAATTATTGAAAACTTATGTTAGTTGATCGGACTAGTCCCAAATTAGAATCAATGGCAGTTTTCTGAGTAACAGCTACTTAGGGTCGCAGGCAGGTTGATTAAACGTGTTATTCACTTTTAATGACCTTACGCCTTAAATAAATTTGTAAAGAATGCAAATTCTACGAACTATAAAATATTAGAATAATATTAACACTGTATCAAATATAATTGATTCAATTCTTATCAATTTGTGTTGTAAGGATGGTAAAAATTGTGCGAAGTATTTAAAAAATTCCCAATGTTGTCTTTTGAAGGGAAAATGTTTAATTCTGGTCAGAGCGAGACGGGTCCCACAATCAAAATTATTCCTTGAATGGTATTGTAATAATAAAGTTTGAATGTAGAGAAATGCAAACATAAAGATTTCTAAAGAAATTATTAACGTTTTTGTCACAATTAATAAACTCAAAACAATTATTAAATATCATTGTTTTCAACCAATCAACCATGTTAAAATTTGTAGATTTGCTCTGACTGATCTGATGAATATAGAATTTTGTACATACTGTCTGATGAATATAGGATATTTTACTATACAGTGTTTGTCACCTACATTTTTGATGTAATTAAGCAACGCAAATGTATTCTGTTAATGAATTAAATAAATTCAGAAAAAAACCCCAAGTAAATTAATCAGTGACCTCACGCACGCACAGACGCACACGCGCACACACACACACACACACACACACACACACACACACACACACACACACACACACACACACACACACACACACACACACACACACAATAATCTAGCCCTCCAATAAAATATCAAATCACGTTTAATGTCCAGCTGTATAATCATTACAATGACATTAGAATATTCAAATTAATGAAAAAGTAAAAAACAAACATAATTCGTATTTTGTGTAACGTTTTCTATTGTTTGAACTTATTTATAAAACATTTTCTACATTAAAAATGCGCTAGATATTATGTAAAAACGTAAATATTGATTTAACGGAAATTAATTCGAAAGTGCAAAAAAATTGAATTCGTCTTTAGATTAGAGATTCTTATTTTATATAATTAAAAAATGCATTTTATTTATTTGTTTCATCAATTCATTGTATCCAATCATATTAATAATTTTTGCTTTTATAGTGGACAATTTATAATGAAGATTCAATAAAACAACTAGAACATAAACATTTTTTGATTACATTAACACATAAAATTGATTACATAAGCATTTTTTTGGTGGAAACGGCAATAAATTAAAGCATTTTTTAAAATTTTAATTAAATAAATTTGCATGCAATTAAAGTCACATGTTAAACATAACTGTAATGGAGCTCCCCATGGCCTGCCGAGATAATCAGGTTTTTATTGAATGGTTATCATCGCAACAGTACACTGAAACTGAGTGTAGAGTTTTAGCAGTCTTTCAAATCTTTGCACAAGAGATATATTCTGTATCGGAGTGGAGGTTGGTCAGTCCCACACCATTTTTGTATGCACCCAGGGGCGTGCAAAAACTTCTTATCCACGCACTCGTGATTCCTGGTCTTTTCATAATTCTTAGTAATAAAATCACACTTTAAATACTAATTCAAAATCTTTGAATTTTCCATGAATATAATAAATTAACCTATATGAATTAATTTGATAAAAAAAATCATATTAAAACAAATGGGCAGCACATAGAGAAAGAATAATTTATGTTATGAAATTTTTATAATTTAAAATCACGGAGTCTTAATTATACATACTGTTTTATTCTTTTTTACAATGAAAAGACAAATAGCTGAAATACAATAGGTATAGCTTAAATAAAATTGTAAGTAGTCTTGTAAGTAAAATATTGTGAAAGTTTAGGATTAAAAGGAATTACTTTTTCTTGAAATTTGAGTGAAATTCAGTCTTTTGCTTTCTTTCTTTTTTTTTTGTAAAAAAATTAATGTCAGTTAGAAATAATAGAATGAGGTGTTCACTTTTGATAAAAGAAATATTGTTATCTAATTGTAATTTAACTTAAAATGCTATATTAACCAGCAAAATATTCCATTTCCATTGTATTGTGCGTTACATTTACAAAAATTAATTCCATTTTCGCTTCTGTGACAATTAGCATGAATATTGCAATCAAAATTGTCTTTACAATCAGCTATAATTAAAGATTCCGAATCATCAAATGTAAATTTTCCATCACTTGTAGAATGTACTCTTTGCAAATTTTCTAACTGAATGTCCTCGTCTTCTTTGAAGTTCACTTGCTGATTAATATTATGTAATTGGAAAGGATGCTCCCTATTTCCAAGAAATGGTTGATCTATTTGTCCCTTGTTAAATTGTGGCTTCCCTAAAAAATTGAATTTTATTTTATTATTCAATGATTCATCAGTTGCTTCTGCTGGTTGATTTGGAATTCTGAATTCTTGTTGAAAATTTCTGTTGAAGGCAGTCTTTTGTGGCACTTGACGTACCGTATTGACAAAATGTGGTTCTGCTATATTTGCGCCTGAATAAGATTGTACTTTTTTATCGTTTTGATGATACTTTCCAAGATACGGTTGTGTTTTACCATTTCCGTTATAAAATAATGCATCATTTAAAGGAAAATATTCTGCTGACGGATCAGAGAATTTGGTTTGGAATGCACTTTTATATCTTCGAGGTCGATTTCCATAATTATGAAATTGTTCGTTATCATAAAATTCACTCATTTTGTCTTCATTGCTTTGCTTATTATGCACGTCTGAAAATTGAGAATTGTGTCTCTGAAACACTTCGTCTTCATCGTCTTGAAAACCTTCGTTTTCATCAATGTTTCTTTTTTTCCGTGTTTTGAAGTCGTACGTCGGAAATACAAGTGAAGCTTTTGATCTTTTATATGGATCTATGAAGCAAAAAATTATACAGTCAGTTTTATTTAGAAAAATGGTTTTCCCAATTTATTTTTTCAAAATATCTATAATTTTTGATTTATTTAACTTACCCAACATGTTTGTTATTACTAATAATGTAAATAATGTTTCATGAAATTTTTCCTTGGATCATAATAGACTACTAACATATAGTATTAATTCAATCCTAATCCCATTCAGTTCTTTATATGCTGCCAAGACTCATATTAGAAACTTACATTAGAAAGATTACAAAATGTGAAAGTTAGGCAAATCAGTAACATCTGGTAGTTGGTTACGGATAAAGACATCAAAAGGGATCTTAGCATTGGTACCTTGCAGTTGTTGCAACTATTAATACAATTCTTTAAAAAGTTGAAAAAAGCAATAACTTCACAATTAAAGAAATAGATAACTATGACCTTTCACTACCAAAAAGCGTTAAGAGACCAGCGTGAGCTCCTTTATGTCTAAGTCATCACGATAGCTTTACCACACCGACTTAACTCTGGACCGAATTTGTCGAATAACATTCATGTAAAATCTATCTTCTTTTTCATTTTTTTTTCTCGATTTATTAATAATAAGTTATCTACTGAGTAAATCCTTTATTTTTCAGCACAACAACTTACTAAGTTAACTAACTGCCATGCCATTACCATATTCACCTGTTATGCTCGGAGGTTAAGAATCTTGAATTCAAGAACTCCTCGACACACCCTTCAAATCGACAAATCTATCCTTTATAAACGCACATTAGTAATAAGAAGGACAAATTTATATGCTTATGATATTATTTTACAGTAAATGTTATAATTTACAGCAAAAGTAAATGCGTTGGCTTCATTTTAAAATGAATTAAATGTTGAATTTTAAATTTGAAATCCTGACAGTGCACAAACACATAATTACCTAAAACTACCATAAATATAATTTAATAATGTAGAATGGATTGACTTTTATGCTTCATATTTTATTCAGCTAATTAAAGCTTTTAGTTTAATTAAAAGCTCTAAATAATATCAAAGCTAAAAATGCAAAAAAAAAAAAAAAAAAAAAAAAACCCACACACACTTTAAAATAATTTTTATATTATTTTGTACTCAAATGTGTGTTTCGCTGTCAGTCAATATATATACTTTGTTTTAACACATGACTAATATAATAAAACGATGACGTGAAAATATATGCTGTATTGTCTTCAGTTTACTGAAAGACAATTTATTAAGTTCTCAACAACTTAAAAAAATTATAGATTCTCATTTTTTTTCACTTTTTTTTTGAAACAGCTGCAATTTGGAATATGTGTTTTTGAGTTGCTTTTTGATTTCATAGCTTATTCCATTATTATTATCATACTTCGTAACTAAAAAGCAGAAATTATTTCTTTGTACTTAATTGATTATTATTTCAGAGTTAAGAAGACAATAGAATACCGATTCTAAAAACATCGTTACCTATTTTTCTGAACAGAAAATTTCTTTTTGCAAGGAAAACGTTCTTATTAGAATACACTGAACAGGTCAGAACTCTATCCATTGTGCCTCGAAGCTCCTTAACAACCACTGAGCTGCCATCCGCATTAATCTTCATATTACTGGGTAGATCATATCTTGTTGGAAAATTTGTGTCACTTAAGGACCATTCAAGATTCATGGATCTCATGGGTAATTCCATAAATGCTCTGGCGTAGATTACCAATTCTTCTCCAGGATACAGTGCACCCATATCTGTAATGGATAAAACAGACATTCCTTGATTTACATTTTAATGGATAAGACACAAAACATTCGCTGATATACATTTTCAGTCTACCCTTAAAATCTTGTTTTGTAAGTAATGATCAATTATTGGTAACAACAGCAAAAATATTTAAATTGTTGATAGATTATATCCGCATATTTTCTATAAAATGAAAATTTGTTTCAATTCACAATTCTATCTAAGACTGTACAAAAAGCTAAGTACTTAAAAGAATTAGGGATAGGTGGAAGACACAATTACTTATTGCAACGACAAGAAGTATAAATTAACTCTAGAAGAGGAAATAAAAGAAAAATCCACGAGAATATAAAAGCAGAAAGAAAATAGGTCGATCATCTAAAACTCAATTAAGAAATTGTAATAGTTATTCTTCCGTTTTACGGTTGTCAAATTCTAATGTTGCTCAAGACCACAGCGAACGAAGTTACATTTATGAATACCTCTCTCTCTCTCTCTTCATCTTTTGTAGATATTTCTCCCATGTGCTAGGTCCTTACGAAGTTTCCCATTTACAATAGAACTGATTTTACATAACACTAGTAGCCTTTCGCGACTATCTAGGCCACCGAAATCAGTAGTTGCTAAAAATTTTAATTAAATATTTTATGGAGCTTGCTACTAATGGCTTCTTTAACAAAATATTTTTAAACTTAAAACTTGATAAGCATGTAATATGTACAATTTTAAAAAGACTTGACCGTGGCGTCCATTGTGCAAAGATTTTCTTTAATTTTCTGTGGTCTCATCTTAAAGTTGAACTTTAATTTGAGAAATAGAAGTGCTTGAAATTCAACTAATACAAAAATTTTATTGCTGAAAATTAAAAAACATTTCTTTAAAATGTAAGGGACAGAAAGTAGAATCATTCAGCATTGAAGTTTCATTTGTACTACAGAATATTTTTCATCTTCCATGTATTAATTCAAAGGAATATTTAATAACAAATTTTCTGATGCAACAAAAAAATTCAACGTACTACAATAAAAAAAGCAAATTTAAAATGATAAGGGTGATAATATATTTTTCTACACTTAATTATATTACATTAAAGATTAGTAATGTTTAAAATAGGAAACACATTTAAAATTTTCCATATCACTGTTTTCCAAAAAAATATTAAATTAAATCTTAAATGTAAGTTCAGAAAATTTTTTAGTTTATTAAAAACATACTTTCAGTAGTAATTTACTCATTATAAAAAAATAAGCCGTAACTTCAAATCTTCATCATCAACAATGGAAAAATAATAGAGGATGAAATATATCTACTGAAAATATGGATGAATGTGTGTGTGTGTTGGCGCTCTACAGGTCAGATCGTTTGACCTACAGCTACCAAATTTGGATAATCTATATTTTGAAGAGTCGTAATGCGCACTTCCGAGTGATTTTTTGAAATCTTAATTAAAATTTTTATTAATTAAAAATTAAGCTGAATTTTGGCATTTTTTCGTAATAACATGCAAAAATATTGCGCAAAAATAAATTTTACACCATTTTAAAATTTCAAAAATTATTTTATTAATGATATCAATTTAATAGTGTGCAAAATGTTTCTATATTTTGATAATTTTTTGAAAAAAAAATATTGTTTTGACCGATTTCCAACAATAAATTACAATATTGCATTGAAATTTAAACTGTTTTCCTTATTTCAACAAATATTTCAAAGTATTAGTTGCGTAATATTGTTCAAAGTTAAAGAAGAAGGATTATATTTAAACAACAAGGCAAATAAAGAAAAAAAAAAAAAAAAAAAGAAGATAAGTTACAATATCATGGAATTTAGAAGATAGATGAACTAGATATTTACATTTTTAATAGAGCTATGGGACTGTCTCCAGCAGAAAAGTTCATGTACGCGATAAATAAAACTTAATTAAGACAATTAAAATAATTCTGCTTTAATGTCCAAATATTCAGCGGATTCAGGGCATAAATTTATATCTAATCGATTAACCGAAATAAAACATAACCAATATTCCCGACGAACCACTTGGCCGTCTGAAGTGACTGGTTTGTTGAATAAGAGTCATTTGAGGTTCTTTAGAACAGGGAGATATATTGTCATAAAATATATTAAAAAAATTTTTGAAATTAAATTTAAAAATTATACTGCAACTAAATTGAGATTATTGAAAAGATAATTTGTTGAATCTTAAGATGATATAAAAAATCCTCTTTGTAAAAATAATAATAATTCTGAAAATTATGGTGATAAGCTTCAAACTTTCTCTGAAGTTTAAATAAATTAAAATTCTAACAAAAATTTCAAAAAAATTATTTCGACGTCCGTCCAAACCATATATATGCCAAGTTTGGTATCTCTAGATCTAACGGTTTATCCTTTAGTGTTTTGCTTGTATGTGTAGGTGCATACACAGAGACACACACATTTGTCTTTATTATTAGCATAGATTAATATAATCAGTTAAATATTGCAAACCATGTGCATTCTTTTTTTTTGGTGCTGCAAATACTTTCATTATCGATTTCTCATTTACTGTTCAACTTCTTGGTAACTACTCTAAAAGCAAATATATTTCAAATGAAATAATGCTTTACGAAGAAAAACAAAATATTATGATGATCTTTAACTATTTTGACATGGTTTATGCATGAATAAGCACAAAAAGAATAAACACTTCGAAGGTTTCTAATTTTTTTTTAAAGAAGTGCCTTACTACAGTAACACAGCAAAGATATGCCCAAAAGGGAAGTTTTTTTTCGTGCTCTCGTCATATTTGAAAAATCCAATGAATATATAAATATTTTATCTTCGAAGCGCTCCTTCCTCTCCATCTTGTTACACTACTGACCTCCTAAAACTGAGCAGAATGCTATTTAATGATGAGCATATTTCAGATTAAGAACTGTTGATCTATAAATCTGTAACAAAAAAAAAATGATACTTACCAATATTAATAGGTTCCACATAAAATTTAATGAACTCTTGATTCTGTGGCTTTCTTTGGCGAGGTTGAGTCATGTCAAATACAACCAAAAAGTAATTGTAGCTGAAATCGATTTCAGTCACAGGAGAAATTCTCAGTTCGTTGCTTTCACCTCCGATGTTAATATTCCATGGTACATTATCTAGCAAAAGAATTAAAATATAGAAAGTATCAAATGCAAGTTCAAAATAACTGGACGACAAATGTTAAGATTAAAGCAGATTAAAGATTAAAAACAAATGTTAAGCGTATAGCATAAATATGTACATTTGTAAAAACTAATATTTTTTGGTAGAATTCTAGGAGTTGAGATTTCTTTTGTCTACGTGTTGTTTAATGTTGTTTCTATAAAAATGGCTAAATGTTGTGATTTCATGTAACTATGACTTCACGTCACAAGCATAACTGCACCTATTAAATAAACATGTATCTATATCATTCGTTAAGAACACAGTGATTTAATTCTTTTAGGACTGATGCGTCCAAAGCGGCCGTTTATGCAAAATAGGGGATTGCCCGAAATATCCGAATATCTCTGCGAAAAGTCTATCTTCTTTTTTCATGATTGGAAGAATAAACGACGCATATTTTTTGTAAATGAATCACTTTGAAGAAAGAAAGAACCGAACCGTTTCTTTGTACAAATCTTTACAAGATCCATCATTTAAGCAGATTTCTCTTATGTAAATCATGCTCTTAAGAATACGAGTGGTTTTTATGAGGATATAGAATTTCTGTTTGAAAGAGAAACTCGCACAATTCAGTATTCTCACGTTCCAAGACTCTGAGGAACTTAGAAATCAAAAAAATTGATTATCGACAGAACTAGCTAAATATCAGAGGACCAGTGTGTTAAGGGTCCATTGTCGAAGGACAACAATTACATTGTCATAGTTATTGTCCTATCTTACCAGACTGAAAAATGGCCCTTGCTCTAGGCCTTTATTGTGATCTCCATATAGGTTATTTATGTTATTGTGAAGGCATGCCTATTGTTAAAATCTTACTTTTCTTTTGCATATCGTAAAACATTTTTGAGAAGAAATAATGCGTTATTTTCAACGTATGATTTTTTTGTTTGTTTGTCGGAAAGAGAAAGTAGTGTTCGTAAGTTATTGCAAATTTTAGACAACAATCCTGAATTATTAAAAACATAAAAAAGTGAATTAGATTAGAGAACCTTCCGTTTTTAAGTCACATAAGTGCTATTTTTGACCTTTTTTTTTTTTTTTTTTTTTTAAATTTTGAGTCATGGTCAGATGGCAGGGACAATTTACGCTCAAGCATCTCTTTCCAAACATTATCCCACCATGACATGTGATCTTTGATGGATTTAACAAGCACCAGGACGAATAGAAAGTGGTTTTGCTGCGAATTGGATCTTCGAGACGAAGACCGATATGCAGCCACGATGTAACTATGAAAATTCGAAGGAACTTTTTTACAAATTCGCAATGAGCGTGTATTAAGTCATTCTGAACTCTAATGATATTAAACGAAGTAGTATACATATTTATTAGCTAATTCGAGAAAAATAAAAGGTAGCCTAGTAAATAATTTAAGTATAATTAAATAACATATCAAATTATGCATTTCGAGAAGAAATTAGAATAACTTGGATTCGATTTAATACTTATTAAAGATTCTGCTTAACATTATGG
Organism: Argiope bruennichi; assembly: GCF_947563725.1. Taxonomy (NCBI): domain Eukaryota; kingdom Metazoa; phylum Arthropoda; class Arachnida; order Araneae; family Araneidae; genus Argiope; species Argiope bruennichi. Next base: position 56,436,342 of record NC_079159.1, on the reverse strand, counting down.
AAATAATGTTATAAAAATTACGAGGAACAAAAGCAAGGGAAAGAAAAAATAATTTATAATATATGAAGTTACAGTAATTAAAAAAATGAAAAAATATGAAACAAAGAATAAACAATAATTTCATTAATTAAAATAATATTCTTTCTGTTTCGACTCGCAGTTTCATCACGTACGGTAGATTTTTAATTTGATTTGATTGATTGAATTTTGGCACTGGTTTATTTAGCATTTCTAATTTGAATATGAAATAATCCTATTTACATAAATATTTTTGTCGTAAATCATCATCTTTCAAAGTCAGAAAAAAAACCAATTCCTCTTTCAGGGGGAAGAAACCCCGCCTTTTATAAAATAGATGTAATGTCATTAAAGGAAAAAACACACACACACACACACACAAGTTGAAAACAAAACAAAACACCCACGTTTGCTTATTATATGAAAAAATTAGAATTTTGATCTTATAAGAAAAATTATTCGATGAACTTCTTTGTTTTTTCCTATAATCAGTGTTGATAAATTTGTGTAGAAATTAATTTAATATAACAAACATTTTAGATATTATTTACTCTTGCTTTTAGAATGCATCTTTTGTTTGAAAATTTAATTTGTTTATTACCATTAATTTCGTTTTTCATCATATTTAACGTTAATTAATAACGTTAACCTAATCTAAAGAAAATTACGATTTGTGTCAAAAATCTACTTTTTCACTCTATAATAATAGTAATTTTTATTTTACGGTAAGGCATTGTGACCTGAAACAGGGGGATATTCTGATACTACATCAGAAGCAAACAAAATGTTCGCACGTTTTATTGTCGCTTTTCCTAACCAAATACGTTGAAAAGAACAACGGCATAACAAGGATAATTGCAACCTGGGGCATAATATGATTTTGTAGGACCCCCCGAGCATTATTAATTGAACTAGAGTAAGTTGTTCATTTAACAATACCAATACCAGGACATGACATTGTGGTTTTGCTCCCTTGTAATATTTCTTTTTAAAAAGAATCAGGCCATTCGGGAATAAATTATCCAGAGTCATTTAACCTCGCTTCTTCAGTGCTTGTTTCTGGCTCTTAAGTAGAAATTTCTATAAAATTTCGGTGTCAGATCACAGTTTATGTGACATAAAGGAACTAGTCATTTATTGATTCTGAATTTCTATTACCACGTTACCATCCAGACTACAGATTTTTCTAAGCTTCGGAAATTTATTTATCTGACTCAAGCGTCTAATTTCATATTCAATTGCTTCATTTATATTTCGTACATATTAGTGACACCACTTATTCTTATTCTTATAGACAATGGCATAGCGGGAGAAATCGACACCTAGGGCATAATATTGTTACAAAATTTTCTTCCACAAATACCGTCAATCAATCGTAATGACGCAGCGCATTTAATCTCTAGTTCAGCAGTTTGCTTGCTGTCTAATCCTCTAAATTCCCCGGTCTTGAGTGCTTGCTTTTTTTTACTTGTCGGCGACTCCGACTGCTCTCACACACGACTTTCTGCAGCTTCAGAGTGCCTGTCTTTTATAGTTCCGGGAGGCGGAGCTAGAATCTTCCAGACCAATCACGGCGTACCTGGGTGGATCCCGGTTCTTAGTGGATGGATCGTGAAAGTTCTCGAACTTTCCGGTATTATCCATTTAGTCGCCAAACTCGCCAAAATCGTCGCCAAGTCGCCAAAGGGTCGCCAAGCTCAGCACGCACAGGACAGATCTTACAACGGTTTTAACAGTTTTTCCCACGATGACACTGTTCGTGCCGAGTAGCAAAATTACAGATTTGTAACAATATGATTCCCTCCCCTATTCTTTATCAATGTGTAAATAAACCTTCAGGGCGTAGAATTATTTTTTTTTCGGTCCTCCAAATTATTTCGATTTGAAAAATTATATAAATGTAGGAAAATTTAGTTCCCATGCCACTTTCCAAAACTGATACCATAGACACTCAGTTTTAGTGGGCCAATTACTTAGCAAGGAGAAGAGATATAGACTCCCATGGCAGTAGAGGTGTCCTCCAGTAACTATGCTATTGCTTTGAAACTATCCGGTATTCACATTAATAAGCTAGCAAGAAAATTTTTACCTTTCGTGAACTCTTTCTTGATATCAGATAGAGCTCCCCTTCTTTTGTAACATCTGAACCAACGAATGCGGTGACGCTTCTGCTTCTCTTTGCTCCCAACTCGAACTCCCAGTGTTAATGTTGTTCCAATCTGCCTAGTATTAATGCACGTGCGACTAACCGCATCATATGAGTCACATGGGTATAAAGGAGAGAAACCTATCAGACCCATTTCACGATTTCTGAAAGAAAGTTTTCATGCATTTATAACATTGATATACGAAAAGTCTAAAAATTTATATCTTGAATTTAAATACTGAATTCTACTACAGTTCTTGAATTGGTTTCAAATTTATTTTAAAAAAATTATTTATCGAAGAAAAAATGGTGGTATCATTGAATTAGAATATTCTAGAATTTTATATCACAGAAACATTTCATTTTTTTTTATTTTCTCATATACGATGTATACAGAGAGAGAGAGAGAGAGAGAGTACTGCAATCATCAAACCTGCAGTACCGACTATGACATTTTGATGAATCATCGCTTGCCTGAATAGGAATATTAGATCTATCTGAATATGAAAAACGCATTATTTCAGAATTATATCGGTCTGTGAACATGATAACTGCATTGAAAATGCATTGAGCTGCATGGATTGAAATTGTGTGGTCCCAACTAAAATTTATAGATTTCAATCAAATTTCGGGCGAAATCAAGTGAAGGAAAATCTGTCTGCTTACATGTGAACACGATGCTTCGAAAACGCCGCACTTAGATGAAGGAAAGTTGGTTCTTTATTTTAACATCAGACATGCAAACGTATTAAATTTAAGACCAAATCCGTCAAAGGGTGACTATCTCGTCGGTTTATTTAAGCCGATTATCTTAACCGATCACTCCGGGCCATTTCATTTTTTCGCCTATTTAGGCAGATCGTCCATGATCATTCCACATCAGACCATTCCACCCACTTACCCGTTTATTTAGGCTGCTTATTCACGATCACTTTGTACTACACCACTCCATTATTTCGCTCATATAGTTAAACGATCATTCACGATCACTTCACACAAGCGTCACTCCATTCTTTCGATGAACATCTTGTTAAATAGAATACATTGCAATCTCCTTCCTGAGTGTATCCTAAGATTCGTCCCCCTTACTCTCTGCATACAGTGAGCGTCAATCCAAAAATGGTCGGCGAAAACATTAAATCGGATATTTACTATCACTCCACGCCAGATCGTAGGAGTAGTGGTGCTTCAATATCTACCCCTAAAGTGTGAAAAAAAGTACACATTTAGAATTGGAGTGTTCGTGGGCTGGAAGTTGGACATCCAACTCGTGTTGATTGAAATTTTTCGTGCCATTTGGAATGAATGTTCTCTAAATGCAAGTTGCGTTGTTCCTTAGCAGAGTGATCACCAAGAGGACGGGAATGAAACTTGTAGTGAATAGCTTATAAGCCTGTTAACAGCTACGCTACCCGAGCAATTGCTTTTGTATCGTGATCATGTTACTGGGCTGCGAACAAGGTCCCAGGTTCTATCCTCGCTCATCGCAAATCCACTACATTGGTGACCTCGGACGATGATCCTTCACCCTTCGTACAGCTGTTGTGGCGCCATCTACACGCAACCAAAGTCGTCAGACTCACTTGACGCATCAACCCAAAGTCGTCAGATTCACTTGAAGCAGCAACAGCATCAGCAACTACTCACCCACACACGCTCGCCATAACGCTTGGCGCTACTCAAATGGGTACAGGCGCATTAGAATCAACAGCTAATACATCACCACTCAACAACCATATCGTTCGTCTCACCTCTGACTCACTGGAGGGAAGAGTCTGTAGTGAATAGCTTATAAGCCAGTTAACAGCTACGCTACTCGAGCAATTGCTTTTGTATAGTGGTCAAGTTACTGGGCTGCGAATCACAAGGTCACAGGTTCTATCCTCGCTCATCGCAAATTATCGTGGAGTAACTATTCTAAATGGATGATGGAAAAATTGAAATGGTGTGCAACGCTACCATGCCAATTGAATGATCATGAATGATAAGCTTCAGAAAGGTTGGATATCCATCCTTTCAGTCCAGGTCACTCGAATTTTTTTACCGCCCCCCCGCCCCCAATTTTTTATATCAATAGATTTTGGAGGGGTACCACAACATTGGTATGTAAGAAACGGTCGTGAGATAGATGAGATAGGTGATAGAAACTTCAACACCCAAAGAACTTGATCAATGCTTCTGTACCTCAATTTAACCCTTGAAATTTGGTCTATCTATAACGTTGTTTATTTGCAAATAAATATATGAAAAAAATTATAAATAAAAAAATCCTTTTACATTGAATTTTTCAGTGCAATAAATAATAGACAATATAATTTACATTTGCGTTTTATAATGGCATGATTGGTATATTTATATGCTTCTAAAGTTTGTCGTGGTCTGTAGAAGATACAGAATAAAACTTTTAAATTTTCTACTTGATGAAATGCTTTTAGATTTTAAAATAACACCAAGAAAATAAATTAGTTTTAGTTTGTTAATTGGTACAACTTAGACCTATTTATCATCTACGGTAAACACTAATTTTCTCTCTCTCTCTCTCTATCATTTTTTTTCCCTTTTATGCTTTGATGTATTCAAAACAATCCCAAATCAATTATTCCAAACATTTATATTTCAGAGTTGACCTCGGGACCAAAGAGATTCAGCTTTGTTAACTTCAGCATTTCTCTTCAAAAATTCTTGGTCGGATTATTTATCACCTCATGTATTTATTTGTATTTCTGAGAAAGCAGTAATCTTAATAAATCATGAAAATAATTAATATCAAGTATAATGGAAAAATTAAAATATCAGAATAAGGCTTTCAGATTTCTTCAATAGAAGAAGTAGGTACCAAATATTTGAAGAAGTAATCCAAGTATTTGATTTAAAAAAATTGCACAACTCGTCACATACAGGTCAATGAACTTCTTTGTATTTCGAATAATAATTCTTACAGCTATTAAAATTTATTGCTACAATACAAACATAAACAATATGTTTTTTCCCTCATTAGGTCTGTTCAGCGGACCGATAAAAAGATTTATTCAGTAGACATTATTTTCTAATACATGTTTCAATATTACCCCTTCTAAAACTTGTTCTTAATTGTTTTATTTTTGTTTTTTGATTATTTTATTTGTTATTATGATTTACGAAATGCTTCATTTTGTGTTGTTTATGATAAGGATAACAATTCACCATTTTAGTTCCTTTTAAATACTTTTCTTGTGCATAAAATCGATGGTTGATACAGACATTTTGCCTCTTCAGGCAGTGTGCATATTGTTGCAAATTTGTAATACTGCTTTTCCTGAGCAGTTAATTTTATGGTATGAAAGAGAGTTTAACAGATGGATGCTGAATGGATGGTGGGTTAGTGACCCCACTCTTGGCGGGTTTTTTTAATGCATTTGGGGACAAAAAGGAAGGATTCAAAATATCCGAGGATCTTGAGAATAGCTCCATTAGCACTTGAGTTCCGGTGTTTGTTCCACAACATTTGGCTCTTTAGCATGGGAATTAACTACGAGTGAGTTGGCAGCTGAGTTGAGCTCATACAAATAAGTGACCAAAATCAGCAAAGTTCTTTCTGAAAGTTTTCTATTATTACAGTTGCTTATTACTGATTTTCTGCTAACGTGCTGCCAGGGCCGCGGTGGCCTGGTGGTAAGGTTTCGGCTTCGGAACCGGGGGGTTTCAGGTTCGTGACCCGATTCCACCGAAGAACCGTCGTGTAATGGGGTCTGGAAGGGTAAGGGGGGCAGTAAACGTTAAATCCGTTATGACCACTGGTGTGGAGAGGGAGGTGCCTGCTCAGGTGTCGTCCTCGTCATCTGACCGCGGTTCAAAATTACGAGGTCCGTCCCGAAATAGCCCTAGTGTTGCTTTAAACGGGACGTTAATATGACTAAACTAAACTAAAGCTAATGTGCTGCCTTTTGTTGCAAGTTTGTTCTTGTGTGCGCTTCGTCTGTGTTTTTTGCCCGTTGTGGAATAAATCATCTTTATGCTTCATTGAACCGGCTGAATTTTTTCACCATACATCATGCTTTTGTTTTTCCGTAAAAATATTAAACTGGTAGATTCATTTTCACATTTCAAGTACTTAAGATTATGCAGAAGAGTTTTATGAAGACTGCTCCTACTGGGAACTTATTTATTTAATTTGACTCTGTGAACGTCATTTAAACAGACACTCGGTATTTATAAATGCTGTGATAAATTAGTGAACGTGATGAAACGGATAGGAACCTGGTTCATTATTGTTGAGAAAGTGCGAATATTATCCTAATATATTATGTTTTTTTCAATTTGTGATTTTTACAAACAATCTGGCACAAGGGTCAAAATTGGTTAAACGCATCGAACTTGAATTTAAAATACAGAAATTAATATATTAGAACTATAAAGAAATACATATCCAAGAGAATTGAGTAAAAAAAAGATGAGAGTTTTGTCTTTATTTAGTCGTAAAATCTATGACATTAAAGGAAAACAGTTAGCAGAGTAAAATTCGCCAATCATATCTTTCAAATTCAGGATACGCCCTTCCCTTCCAAAAGTATTTTATTTTTAGAAAGTTATATTTAGGGCACGCACATATAATATGCTGGATAGTAACACATCCTGAGCATGCTGGAACGGGATTCGAATGATTATCTGGTAAATAATTTATAAACATTTTTTCCTAATAGATTGCACCTTGCAGCCTAGAGAAGCAGCTGCCTAATCAGAAATCCAAATTTGCATAAAATACATAAAACTTACAGCATGGTGAAAGTAACATAAAAATTCTTTTCAATATTAAAATGTTTTTAATGGTTGAATAATTTTTGTTTATAATTCAGGACTTATCAAGCTATGTAATCTCGGTAGATATGTACATTGCGCTTAATGGTGGTGTATCAGTTTACTGTTGTTTTGCTTGAAGTATCCGCCTGTATTATACGGGATTCTAGGTTCATTAATTAATGCTGTAAAGCTGGTTAAATTGTTCAAGTGAACTAGGAAAAAGCTAAAAGCGTTGAAAATGTTATTGCGCAAACAAATAATACTACCACGAATCAGTATTGTTATTTTCCTTTCACTTCGTCTTTTTGAATTCTGAAAAACCATTTACAGAACTTAGAAAATTGGAAGTAGAACTACAACTTTTGTAAAAAGTGGAAATAAATAAATCGTAGAATTTAATGAATACAATAGAGAAACCATAAAATTTGTACTCAAATCGTCTCGATAAAAAAAAAAAAAAAAAAAAAAAAAAAAAAAAAAAAACACCTTTTGAGATTTTTATGGATTTTGACGTCTTGAAAGATACTAATCACTCTACCAAATAGTACATGGACAAAAAAGTGATTTCCATTCACGATGAACAAATTCCACATATCATACTGATGCTAGCGTAGAAAATTTCTCTGAAACGCACATTCAGTCTCCTCTTTTCATTTTTTTTATTCCTATTTAACCAACATAACGATTTCACCACTTTTTTTATGAGCATATTTTGCCTCATTCAAATATTAACATCACAAATAGTAATATGTGCTGCTTTTAAATTTTACACTTTCCTTGAAGAACTCTTCTTTTATAGATTTCGTGGCATGAAACTTCCTTGTTTCCAATTCCCGTAATTAACTCCCTTTTTTTAATTTAAGTGAATCCTTGCAATTTATAGAGTCATTTCTTTTATCACAAAAACTCTCCTTTCAAGAAAATGTTTGTCGTGACGTTAATTAAATTCCTTTGTTAATCTTAACAACGTAACAACTTAAACTGTGTTTAAATTCACTCTAATTATTATGTCGAAATGCAAGGTTCTTTTGTAATAAGCGGAAATTCATAAATATAACTCCGTTGACCAAAACGGCGTTTTAAGAACGGGGACATCTGGATATAACACACACACACACACACACACACACACACACACACACACACACACACACACACACACACACACACACACACACACACACACACACACACACACACACACACACACACACACACACACACACACACACACACACACTCACACACACACACATACACACGCACAACTATTGAATGGAATCTTTTTGCTAAACAGCTTAATGACTTTACTTGCTTAATAGCATCAAAATTGCTACTTATTTTATTGATTAATTAATCAATAAGACACTTACGCATTATTCATGTCGAACCTCATATGGCTTTCGGCTGCGCTATCATCGCGTTTCAACTTCTTTTCCATTTCTTTGCTTTCCGTTTCTTCAGGTTTGTTGCTTTCCATTTCGAAATTTTCATTTTCAATCATGGGAAGATCGTCGTTACTCGTTGTGCCCGGTTCCAAAAATTTATCAAAAGTTGACTGCAGTTGCCTGTAGAAATCATCCAAAGCATCAGAAGATTCCATTTTTCGATCGGATATCAGGGGGTTGCTCAAAGTTCGAATGAATAAAATGAGGCAAGAAATAGCAGTGACGATCCACATCTGAAATAAAAGACAGGAAATATTTGAAAAATTACCAATAATAGAAAAGGAAAATTTTAGAGGAAACTATGTGCTCAAACTCGAATGCACAAATCAAAAACTAATAACTGAACAAATAAAAGTTAAAATGATTAATATGCTTTGTTTTGATGTATTTATTACTATTAATTTACTACCCACATGGAGTAACTAGCTGTCAGGGGCGATATTAATAGCATTAATGTTGCAATGTCAATCAACTTTGATGAACTACGTCTTATAACACCAAATGAAAATTATCGTGCACAGTAATTAAATTATCGTAATTTATCACACAATAATTTGAAATTATCGTACACAATAAACATAGAATATTCTGATTGGTTGATCATGCCTGCAAAGTATCGAAATTAATTGGCGAAGTCAATAAAGTAATTTTTCTTTATAATTTATCGAAAATGGATGATGATAGTGGAGGACAAGAAATTATTTAAAATTATTTTAATACTTTAAATTATCTCGTACAATAAACGTAAAACATTCTAATTGTCTAGCTATGCTTGCGAAGTGGCGAAATTGAACAAATTGACAAAAATCAATATAGTGAAGTAGACATTTTAATGCCGGCGTCCTGGCATAGGGGTAGCGCGTCTTCCCCGTGATCTGGGCGTCCCGGGTTCGAGTCCCGGTTTGGGCATGGTTGTTCTTCTGTTGTTCTATCTGCGAGATGTGTGAATGTGCCCTCCTGTAAAAAGGGGTTGTGCAAGCGAATGAGTGATGCGTGAGTAGCAAAGTCGTACTCTTGGCCCTAGTTGGCGCTGCTATAAAAAATAAGAGACGTCCCCCTCAGGCTTAAAATCGCTGTCTTCGTAACAGCGGGCTTGTCAGTGGCAAGTGCCATAAGAAACAAACAACAACAGACATTTTAATGATTTCTCTCAAAAAATGGGTAATGGTGGAGAATAGACGATTAATGAAGAGATATTTAGGGATAATAAATTTTCATATGAAATAAAAATTGGCGACATCGGACAATGGCCTTGGAATTTGTATTTTATAATTGTTTTACATATATAGATTTGATTTGCGAATATGTGTGCAGCATATGATATGCAACTCACTGACTTATGACTAAAATAATTTTTAAAAATTGTGTAAATATTGTTGATAGTAATTGACACTTTGGCAAACAGACGCAAATTATTACAGACGTTTAAATCGCATTACTTTATTAGCCTTTCTCTTGTTCTTTTTATTGTGTGCATGAACATAAAAGATACAATTATCGCTCATTCTCCTCCATTCTAATAATATAAAACCCCGTTTGCATAGAAAAACGAAACTATAAACATGAGCTCATATCTAATCATTCCTTGTCTTACACGTAGCTGTAAGTCAGCCATCTAACTCTCCGACCCACCGCGAAGGCACACGAATTTAAACCATAAAAACTGAATGACTGGATCGCCGCAACAGCAACATTGGCAGGAACTGTGGTTGAGTCCTAAGGGCCATCACCGGCCACGGTACAACCCTCCCCGAAGGAAGTCCCGTCATCGATGGGAGGAGTCAGATCCCCCACCTATTAGTGTACCCTCCAGGGTGGCAAGATCTAACCACCATGCCGGAAGCATCTCATCCTCATTTCGAGGTGCCCTCCCCGGGGGTTTACACGTAGCTGTAGTTTTACTTTTTTTATTTATCATATAATTCAGAGCTGATCAAAACGTTTAAATCATATGGCGCATGTACACAACTACTCCTTTAGCGAAGATTTCGTTTATCATGTCACTTGGGATTGAATTCTTCCACCCTATTCTCTTGAATGATTTTGAAATTAATATTCTTTGTTAAAAAAGTTTGAACCTTTGCTAGGAAAATGTTGGAAAAAGTTAAATAACGTATCGATTTAAAAGTATCTCAGGAGCTTAAATAGAATTATATTATTAGAAAAAATTAATAATTACTTAAATATACATCGGGCGATGAAAGATTTGGAATAATTTAAGTCTCTATCTTTACCTTTACTAATAATAAAGATGAATGTATGTGCGATCTCCATATGTGTGTTGGACAGATCATTTGACCTTGAGTTAGCGAAACTACCATATATATATATATATATATAATACACACACACACACACACACACACACACACACACACACACACACACACACACACACACACACACACACACACACACACACACACACACACATATATATATACCTTGGAAGGTAGAAATGTGCACCTCGATGCGATTTTTATTGAAATTTTATTCAAATTTTAATTAATTAAAAATTAAGCGAAATTTTGATATTTTTCCACCATAGTTTTCAAAAATATTATAACATGAAAATTATTTTTGCATCATCTTAAAAGCTAAAAAAAAATATTTACGATTTTGCTACTTATTGTCGTATAATTTTTATTTTATTTTTTATTTCATTAAAAATATTTTATAATATTTTACGATGATATATTTCATAAATATAATTAAACTAAAATAGAACTCAATTGCTTCTTATATTTTATTTTAGCCTTTTCTTCCGTTGTTGTTGGTCAAGATATGAAGATTCGACCTATATTTGCATGTTGGGAAAGTTTCAATATTATGTTAATCTTTAACAAAATTTTTGGAATTTTTTTATACTTACAATTAAGGTTCAGATTCAGAATCAAGAAACGGAAGGGAAAAAAAAAAAAAAAAATACTTAAAGTCCGTCTACTTTTAAACACACGCTGCTGTTTAAAGTGCGCATGATATAACTGGATGTATAAAAAACACATACGAAAAAATTAGAGAAATATATATTGCAATAAACAGAACAATGTAAGTCTTCAAAAACAATATCAGTTGACTGCCTGTAAAAATACGAAATATAAAAATATTTTGATACGAAAACTACAAAAATAAAGTTATACAAAATATTTAATTGTAATTTTTAGCAACCATTAATCCCCATGAACCAACTGGTCTCCAAAGGCGGCTAGTAAGCAATAAAAACGATTAGGGAAAATTAGTTCGTGGAAAAATAATTTCCTCAGCTTCTCAACCGGAGTAATTCGCAGGCGCTGAAGTGAAATAATTTCATAATCGTTTGGATTTTCGTGCGTCGAGATGAGCGCAGGTGCAACGCATGAGCGAACAAAGACGACCTCTCTTTCACAGTTACTTTACCCGTAGAATCTTCTCGAACTCGTTTAGCCGGTACGTACGGAAAATGGAATAGACGTTTACTCGACCGCAAAAAAAACATGGTGTTCGACACAAATATATTCATTCAAACAACGGCTTTCTAATTATTGAAATATATATTGTAAAATCAAAGGCTTGTTAATTTGAAAAGTGGTTTTTAAGAGTAGAAAAACTTAATGACATGTTAGGTTTGTTTTCAGTGCTTTACAAATAATCTTAAAATCAACTGAATACTTAATTACATCTTTAATAATTTGTATATAAGGTTATAATTAACTTCGTTGGCCTACTTTAATTGATGCATGTCAGTGTACCAGATAAGTTCTTAAGATGAAAACAACCATTTTTAAACCAGCAGGTGTGGTCTTTCCGCAACTTTCTTGCATACTCATCAATAAATGTTTTATCTCATATAAAATTGCGGACCCTGAATAAGTTCACGAATGTTTTGCATGGCATTGGAGAACAGTAGTTGCGAAATATAGATTTTTGGCGTGAATCTAGCATTGTTACTGAATATATCAAGAACATATTATTTTAGAAATTCTTTTCACCGATTGAAATCAAAATTTCACACGAAACTACAGGCGACTATAACATTATATATAGAATATCATTAATTTAAGACACTGTGTTTATAAATTATTGCTTTCACATGCATGCGAAAATACAGATCAATAGATTATCAACCCTTTGACAGATTTGGTTCAAAATCTGAAGAAAATCTAGATTTTAGATGATACCAAATGCTATCCATCCAGCTTTTTATGTTTTAAAATTAAAGAGTTCACTTGTGCTTGAACAACAGATTTTATTGGAATGAATTTCTTTCAAATGTGATAAAAAAAATGTAGAAATTTTGTCCTAATTCTATATACCAAATTTCATTCGTCTAGTTGAAAGCGTTTTTGATGCACGAGAAGTAAAAAGGCTGATTTAAATTTTATGTGATAAATTTATGAAGTTTCTTTTTAAAATAATTGAGTAATATGATCACCTTGGCTCTTGTTTCTAAACCATCTATTTTTCTATTTTCTATCTATCTATTCTAATGTGTTTTCTATAGTTTTTAGTCATCAGAAATAACCAAAATCTTTGTAAAAATCCATTAACATAGTAAGATTCGATTATTTTATATGTTTTATATTATCGTGCTGTCTATGTGAGTCCTATGTTTTTAATGAAGGACGAACATATGCAGATTGTATATTGCATTCAGAAACCAATGAAATATTTTTTAAAAAATATGTAAAATTTAATCAAAATAATTTTTTTTTTGCTTTTTTTATATTTTATCGTTTAAATATTTTGCAAGTATTTCCATAATATTAATTTTTTTTTCTAATATTAAGAATCATTCATTTTTAATTTCATAATAGAGACTTCACATGAAAGGGAAATTTTACTATAGTTTACTTACCACCAAGATGAACAAATGAACTGCTTTTATGGAAGCCACTTCTGCTTATTTCTATAAATATCACTTGATCATATGGAATGGGTAATGTAAAATTCTATGGACAGAAAAGTAAAGCGAAGATTTTTGTGACATTTGTTTGGATATTCATCAGCAGTATAATATTAAACAATTCTGCACAATAATCCGTTCGTTTTAACAATGAATGATTGTTAGTGTACCACATTTCTGATGGCAACTTGAATAAATAGATGAAGCATGTAACAATCAAAATATCAATATCTATTTAGACTTTGAAAGAATAATAAAGAAGAAACGATCTTTTCTTTAAGAAATAAGAATTGAAACAAAAGTTGAATATTTTTAATGTAAATAAATGTAAATTTTATCAAACTGTTTTCTTTCTTCCCATCATATTTTTTTTGAAAAAGTTTAAATAAAAATTTTATATAAAAAAATGGTTATAAAATAAATGTTTCATTTCCATTCCTTATGATAATAATGGATACTGTGTATGTCCGATGGCGTTCTTTTTATTGTATACATGAACACTATTTGATTTATGGTTTCATGTTCAACACAAAATACTTTGAAGGATGAGACTATTTACAGTGAAGCAATTCTTTTCCTGAAATCTTAATAAAGTAAAAGGTATCTGGAATGTTTGAATTCCCCTTTGCATATTCCAAATAATATTATTCAAAAAATAATTTTTATATTATTCTAAAATTCAAAATATGATCGTTTTAATGAATATTAATTCAAATGTGGAGCAATTTGTTTCCTGAATTTTATTTTGCATAATACAATTTATTTTGTATGTAATTTATTATTCCTAAATATTTTTTCTGCATAATTTCCGAAAACAGCTTTTATTGCTTCATCAAATTTTTAACCATTAGATTTTTGTTCAAATCCAGGAAGAAAATTTATTATATCTGTACCGTTTACATCTCTGTCTGTATTAATAATAAAGATGAATGTGTATGTATGTGCCCGTGCCTATGTATTGACGCTTTACACACATATTCGTCTACGGACCAAACCTTTAGACTTAGAGCTACTAAATTTAGCATATATATACTTTAGAAAGTAAAAATGTACACCTTGGTGCTATTCTTTTTTTGAAGTTTTTGATTATAACTTTAATTTATTAAAAATTAAGTGAAATTTTGAAGTTTTCAGCCCTAGCTTGAGAAATTGTTACAGCACAAAAATTATTTTTACGTCATTTTGAAATTCAAAAAATTATCTTTTCGATGAAAATAATTTAATATTCGTGCAACTTTTTCCTAAATTTGGAAAGTTTAAAAAAATATTTTTTTTTCCTGCTTTTTAGCAATAAAATACATTGCTGCTTTGAGTTTCAAACCATTGTTTTGGTTCATTGTTCCATCTAATATTTGATTACGTGATTTTCTATTATTGTTGAAAACTAAAAAAAAAAAAAAAAAAAAAGAAGGATTCTGTTTATATCTGTGTAATTTACAAAATGTACAAAAGAGCGAAATTACAATACCGTGAAATTTAATAATTAAATGAACAGCACATGCAATTTTTAAGAGCTCCACTATATTATAAGATTAGTCTGCATTAGAAATGTTTATTATACAATAAATAGAAAATATGTAAGACAATTGAAACAACAGGATTTATTGTTTAACAATTTGACGGAATCATGAACATGAAGTTATATCTAAACAATTTGATTGAAATTAAATACTACAATACCACCACGAAAGCGACTAGAGAGGATAAGAAAGTGGAGTTATAATGTAACGAAATACAATATACCATTTGATTACAGATACCCGGTAACATGAGTTTTTAATGGTATTATGGTAATTTCAGATTTGACTGAAGAAATGTTCTGGTATGCAATAAACAGATCTCGTGCAAGGCTGTTATAATATTTATCACAATTTGATACTTAAAAGTTATCAGTTCTTTTCTGAGAGGATCTTAAAAATCAAGGTTAATTATAAAAGATTTGATGGAGATTAAGTAAAATCAACATTCCCAATAAATCAGCTGGTCATGGCTTTCTCAAATCGTGAAATAACTAGTAATTTATCTGCTATCTTTGTTTGGCATTACTGTGTAATGTTTATGAAAGATATTATCTATTTGGATAGAAACTTATTAATTGACATTTGAACTTCAGGAATAAAGACACGAGAACTGTGGAATTATCCTCTCCAAATGATATAAACTGTTTTATTAATTGTTATTAAACACAGAAGGCGGTATTTGATTTGGAAAATGGGATATCATACAAAGACATTTCCCTTATTATCGAATATAAGGGAAATGGTTTCCTTTTATAGAAAATGACTTTGTCATTGCCTATAAATGGAGGCTACAATAGAAGGGAGTAAGGGGAAGATCTTATGTAAGAATCACGATCATGGGTTCGAGAGTCTCTTTCATTAAGGATCCGCAATTTGAGATGGATTTGATGGTTATAGTTCGTCAACGGATTCTGAGACGACAACTTTTCGACGACCCCATCTCATTTAGGAGTGAGACGCGGAACGATAAGCGCGTTTCCGGTATAATTATCTGTAATGTTTACGTCTCAGAAAACCGCGAATCTTCATTGTTAAATGTAAACATCTCCTCCTTTCACCCCTATTTTGACGAATTAAACCCATCCTAACGCATGCGCAAAAGCGCGAAGGGTTTTACAATCCGTTGCTGAACTATAGTCAAATGTCTTCTTTCGGGTTTCTTACTACTGTAGGACAAGAAACCCTGCAACACAATTACCAGGGACCGCAAAATTGAAGAATAGGTCTGTTAAATTTAGCATAAAAGTACTTTTTCTTTCCTTATTTCTTATATTTTTGAAAATTAAAGAGATTACAATTAAGAGAGGGAGAAAATAAAAAAATACAGTCCATTTTATGACCCGAGAACGATCCAAAGCTAATTTTCTAAAAACAAAATAAATTAAAAAATAAAACGGAGTGATAATGAATTTTTAACAAAGAATTGTTAACCAATACTCTTCTATGAAAAGATAGTGTTCTTTTTAAAGATTTAGACACTAATGAAAGGGGGAGTATAATTGATCATCATAAAGCTTTTTTAGAAATTGCTTGACCGGCCACAGAACTTCTCATGGTATACTGTGAGACGATAAAATGCTATAGTTATCACATTCTTACAAAGTATTATTTCTATATTTAAAAAGCGCGAGGAATTTTTTAAAAACTTTTTTAGTAAAGTTTCAAAAGGTGTCAAAATTTCTATGAATAAAGAAAATAATGTAGATACTATTTTTTTCGCCATTATCTTTAAATATGGAAATATTTTTTGTTTGAGCAAACACATTGTATGCAATGACGGATCAATGAAATGAATGCATGTTTACTTTATATTTTTTAATGCATAAAATTTTCACCGGAACAACTGTTTGACTTTAAAAAAAAAAAATTCAATGTCTTTTAAATAATTTAAGCTACGATGAATCAAATTTTTTGAACAAATGTAGCAAAATTTCATTTAAAACCTTAAAAAAAATACATTACAAATTAAAAAAAAATATTGTGATATGATATTATAAACCTTTTAGATAAAAAAAAAATATCCATATTCAATATCTATTATACAATTATATCTTCTGATATTAAATGAGAACACTGTATTTATCGTCTATCTGCCTTTTGGTGCATTACAGGCCATAACATTTGACTTAGAGAAACCAAATTCGGCATGCATATTCTATAGATACCAGTGGAAAGGGAGGAATGCATACATCAAACTTTTTCGAAGCTTTAAATAGAATTTTAATGAATTATTAATTATCAAAGTTTTTTTGAGATAACTTCGAAAAATATTATCACACAAAAATAACTCTTACACCATCTTAAACTAATTATCTTTAAAATTATATAAATATAGAATATATTTTTTTGTAATTTGTTTAAAGTTTTAATATAATTTGCAAGTTTAGTTTTATGTTTAAAATTTAATTCAAACTTCATTGATTCATGAAATTTCTAAATCGTTTGTCTTCTATTGATTAAGATTATTGTATATCAGATAACTCTTTTAATCAAATATTTTACTTCACTCTTAAGTTATGCAATGGAGTAAGTGATTTTGTAGCATATGAATGCCAGATTTTCTTTATAATTTTAAGCATCAAGTAATTGTACTTCAGGAATAAATTTTTTATGCGATATTTATTAAAAGTACATGAACATTTTAAAAGATTTGTGTATATTTTAAAGCAATAGTTATTTTACTTATGCATTTCATAAGAAACTGTCAATTCTTATTTTAAAAGTACTCGTAGCTATAATTTTGTTATTTACAAATATGATATAATGAGATTAAATATATAATTTTTAAGAAACAAATAAATGTAAGTACTAATAATTAGAATCATATATCATTTCAATGACTAAAGATCTTTTTTTATAAATCGGATATTTTTTCGCCCAAAATTCAACTTTTTTAGATATTTTGTAACTCATGAATATTAGCTTTTTTTCTATACATTTTATTAAGAGCATATGATCATTTATATTTTGGAATTTTATTTGGCTCGTGATACATTTTTTTAAAGTACTTCAAAGAGACAGATTAGTCTATAACTTTTTCCTTTTTCTTTTCTGTATATATGCATTTGTGCATTTCCCAAGATGGGAATTCTGTTTCGTTTCAGTATGGAAACATCAACACCAGTTTATCTGTACATAATTTTAATGTAGTTTAAATATGTATTTTATAGTTAACTATGCAATGGGAAATTATTGCAACTTAAATGAATTTCTGGCTTAGTCTAAATGTCAAATAATTTTTCTTGATATTTTTGATAGCTAAATGTGAAGACCTAATGACAATGTTTCTTTCCTGAATTTTTCCATTTAATTCCTAATTGTTTGTAGTGTTATCAAAGATTAAATGAGTTTGATAACTAAATTAAATTTGATAACATAAAGAAATAGTGGGTTAGTTAGTTATATTAACATCTCGTTTTAAAGAAACACTAGGACTATATTGGACGGACCTCGTAATTTTGAAACCTTTGACACCTGATATGACCCCTCCCTCTCCATTCTTCCGCACCACACCAACGGGAGGACGTTTGGACCCGGCAGATTTAGCTTGCACCAGATCCGCTTACACGACGATTTCTTAGGTGGAATCGGTAAAGAAACAGTGGGATATTTATGTTTCTGAGGTCCTAAACTGTACATATTCTCTTTTTTAAACTTCTTTTCTTACATTCTTTAGAATAGAAAGATAATAATTTATTCCATTAAATTTGGTATTTCATTAATTTTGTGAAAATGCCTTCCTTTTTATTTATTATGACTCAAGACTGCCTGCCAGGTTTGTACAAAATATCCTTGAAGGCAAGCATCGGCGTTTATAGGCACTACAATAATTAATTGAATTGACTAACTATACTTAACAAATAATTAATATTATCCCAATATTTTATGATATATAGAATTTGTTTTTATTTACAAATTTATTTATTTCTCATCTCTGTCATTTATTCATTTGTTAGCTAAGAAGAAAATTTTTCAAACTGATCGGCCCGCAGCCGCGAATCAACCTAGCAGTCATGGCAACTGCCTAGTCGAAAAATCCACCACGGCTTGGCAAATTAATGCCAATTTGTCGAACGTAAATTGTATAGTTACAAAAATGGTTTATATATAATGATTTACATATCATTTCAGTCTTAGTACTCCTTCGCATAAAAATTCAGAAATAATTATAGGAATTTGCATAATTATAGGAATTTTTTTTAAGGGAAGGAAGAGCGTTGTGCTGTTATTTTCCCTAATCGCTTCATTTTATTCTTCCTCTTTGCTAAGGTATCATATTTGTATCTGACTACGCTTCAAAATTACGAGATCCATCTTTTATCTTCGTGTAAGCCTCAGAAAAAAAACGCTAATTTAAATGAACAAAACTCGAACAAAAGAAAGGAACATAAAAATAAACATCATGAGGAACTTTTGAAACGCATGCAATTTTTAAATTTATTATAAAAACTTTTTATATTGTTCTTTTAAATTTGCTTTTTTGAAAGAGCAAGCTAATTAAATACATAATAATTGCATGTTTATAATAAAAAAAATAGACAAAAAAGAATTTCCCCAAAATTACTTTGATAATTGTCAAGAGTATTCGATTTCTTCATCTTATTCTATTAACGTGATGCCTTTTTCACAATAACTAAAAAAAGCTACCTTCACCTTCTATAACCTTACCCGAAATTTCTATGACTTTTTGTTTCGACATTAAACCTTGTACCATTTTGTGAATTTATCCGTAATTCTTCCAGTGGCGCCAATAACGACACAAAACGAAGAAAGCCAAATGACGTATTGCTCGCCAACTTTATTCTTTTCTGCTTGTGAAAGCAACCATGCATGTGTTTACCTGTTCGCTTCATCCGAAGAAACAAGTCGCCCTCTTCGTTCAATGCCAAACTGCCCAATGCCTGAGGGTCTATTCTTTTTACGTGTATTTTGAGGCATTGCTTCTATTATTCCAGAAAGAAAGTCGGTTCTTTTAAGAACGATCTACAAAAACGCAAAAAGGTAAGTTAATTTTTAGATACCACCTTTGAATAATATTGTATGTTGTATGTAAAAGTGTTGTGAACATTTAATAAGACAGTAAAAATAAATTTTGGCTCTTCTTTTTAGTAATATAAAGCGACAGACATCTTGACCCGCTTTGGTCAATTTATGTGTTCACTTGGCGATTCAGGACGTTGATCTTTAAACAGTAACAACTTTTCTGCCGTTAGATGTCTGTGATTTTTGTGTTAGCAAAAAAAGCCAATATTGAAGTATTGATAGTTTTACATATGATATGTAAATTACTGTGCATGGAAAAAAAAAATCGATGGTTGAGAAAAAAGTTAATATTTTTTTCGTACTGAAAAAAGTTAAAATTATGTTACTTTTAGTTGTAATGCAAATTTTTATATGTTGTGCTTATTGCCCGTAAAAATAATTTATTTTTCATAGTATATCGTTTGAAATGTGATGAAAACGAGATTTTATTAGCAATAAAGGCCGTTATCTTCTAAATTGTTCAATTGTTCTTTGTAGAAACTTAAATTACATTAAAAAGAAATGTCATTATTGAATATTAAGCAATATTCTTCATTTGGGAAAATGTGATTAATACAGAAATAACAGAGGAATTATTTCCTTTATTTAAATGATATTCATTTCTTAAAGATGTAATATTTTTCGACTATTTTTTATTGTATTAAATGAAGTATTTTAATAACTTTTAACGTTTGAAATTTCATTCTCTTCTTATGCTAAAATAAAAGTGACAAAATTATCTTTTTAAAACTTGGAAAAATATAATTAAAAACATTACTTTTGGGCATGGCAACACCAGAACTGTTTTGTTATTGTTTGTTTATTGTATTTTACGGAGAAAATTAAAAATTTAGGAAAAAAAAAAGAAAAAAGAATATTGCGACTCTGTTCAATTAGTTAGTAGTGTTTATATTAAATTGTGCAAAACTTTTTATAATTTTAAGCGATTTTTTTAAAAAATTTGAGTTGCTATATAAAACATATTAATAATTTTTTTTTTACGAAATGTTTTGTAGCAATTATTGGAGAGTACCAAAAGTATTTTCGCTTTTTCTTTTTTGCAACTTAAATTGGTTTTTGTATAAATATAAAATAAAACATTAAAAAACAAAATATTACCAATTACATAATATTGATGTTTTTTTTGCCATCTGTTTGCTTAAAAACAATAAAATATTAAACAATAAAATATTAGCGTATAATCCATCATGCACTATACTTTTTTTCTTTATTGATACATTTTTGCTATTAACAAACCCTTAGTGTTACCAACATACTGGTTTAGAGCCAAAAATGTCTAAACATCTTTTATTTAACTCGTTTACTTTCGAAGGATGCGCATCACGCATGAAAGACGCCAATGATAGAAACATGTGATAATCTGATAGAACAAGATGAGGACTATATGGTATGATTTGGTAGAAGTTCTTGTTTATGGAGTTCCTCTAATTTGAATAGGATCATTTGGAACTATGAGATCCGCATCGTTCTATTGATAGAGAGTTATCCCATGATGAACCAATAAAGAGTATTTTTTTTAAAAAAATTTTTAAGTTGTCCACATCCTGTATAATTGTTTACAATAGAGGGAAAAGGAAACAAATTTATCATCTGGCTGGATTCGTAAGTGAATGGCCTGCTCAAAATTCCTCCTAACACCGATTATAATTTTTTTTTTCAAACCGCCTTTGTTGTGCAACTGGTTCGGCAAGAACATTCTGCCTTCACCAGAATCTTCAACGTTATTGACAAAGCTGAGTGCAATCATTATTTCAAAAGAAAGACAAAAATTTTCTTATGTTAACTATACAAAAAAAAAAAATGTAATATATGAAATAAATGTAATAACATTTATTACATTTATTTCGTATGTTTCAGACTGGGTTGAAGATGAAGTCGAATGTAGTATATGAGTGAATAATCAGAAAATTTTTTCAACTTTTATAGCTTTACAGATTTAAAAAATTAAAAGGGAATTCAACTCTCTTGTCCGTAACATCGATGATAATGCTGTAGACTTAATTCACCAATCTTTATTTTATTTAAAATTTTTTTCTCTTAATTATATAGTAGCGATAATGTGCTGATTTAATATGTATTTTATACTGTCGCAACTATTAATACTACTTTATTTAATAGTTTTTTGTTTTTTTATAAATTCAATATAAACAAATGTCGTGGCTCAAATATTTTATAGTTTTTTTTAAACAAATTGTTTATACGGCGACCAAACTAATAGCATTTTTTTTTCCCTTCAAGTTCGATGCTCTTCTCAGTGGCGGTTCGTTAATTCAGAAATTAGCAGTGTTATAAAAAAATCTATCAAGGGATTACAACACCAACAAACACTTTTATCACCCAAGTTGTTCGAAGTTTTTAATTTCAAAGAAAGATAAAAACACACACACACACAAAAAAAAACAAACAGTTGTTTCACTTCAAGCTTACTATATAGACAGAATATGCTATAAAATTCCTTGTAGTTTTGTCAATAGAAAATCATGTGATTTTTTAAATGAAATTTAACAGATAAAAGTATCAGAGCCTCCCCCCTACACTTCCATCTTCGCCCAATCAGTTTGGTAATGCTTGTCTAAAAATGAATATCAAATGAGATTTGCAATAAATGATCTATAACTTCAGTGCTTTTCACATGTGATAATTAGTAATAATTGAACCCTCTTAAAAATTTTCATCTGAATTATGATTTAAAAAAATTTACTATGTACTTTTTTTCTCTGAGAGTAACCGCTAACGAAAGAAAATGAAATTATAATGAAGGAAATTATATCTGTCCAAACAGCAAAAATTGAAACTAATACTCATAAATGGACAATGAGAGATGGAGGAGGGGGGGGACGAGAATAAATAGTGAGGGGGGTTGTAATCAATTTGCTACCGTTCAAGCCGTGGCTGCTCTGACACAGCTCCAATGTCACTAATTCAAATGCAGAAAGCGCATCTTTTGCTCTACAAAGCAGTCAATCAGTTGCATGCGTCATGGATTTTCATGGCTACTCGCTGACCAGTAGTGTTTCTCTTACTAGTTGTTTCATTTTAGGTCATGCTTTTACCATCTTTTTTCATTTTTTTTTATCAGCGAATTCTCAAAGTTAAAAAATAGAAATGAAAAATCAGCTTTAAGAAATAATTTCAGGGGTCACTGCAGTTTTGTAGCTCTAATGGATAAGCCGCCACTACCCCTTTTCAACATAGCAACTCTAAGCAATTGTCTTGTCTGTCCAGTCGAAAATTCTTCAGTAATTTTAGATCTATCGAAAAACAAATTTTGATATGCTTCTAACAACAAATGTGCATTTTACTATAATTTTTTTACAAAATCTTATGAATGGAAGTCTGTCTTTATGTGTGCATGCGAAAACAGTAACTCCAGAAAAACGCATAACATTTTTTAGACCGATGAAATTTTTTTAGTTTAGTTTAGTTATATTAAAGTCCCGTTTTAAAGCAATTATAGGGCTATTTTGGGACGGACCTAGTAATTTTAAAATCGTGGTTAGATGACGAGGACGACACCTGAGCTGGTACCCCCCTCTCCACACCAGCGGGAGAACGTTTAATGTGCACCAGACCCGCTACACGACGGTTCTTAGGTGGAATCGGGTCTCGAACCTGAAACCCTCCGATTCCGAAACCGAGAGCTTACCACTAGGTCACCGCGATCCTCGACCGATGAAATTTGTGTGTGTTTGTGTAAAGCCAAATTTGCACTACCGCACTACCATTCAAACCGCTTTTATTGTTTCATCAAATATTTAATTTCGTTATTTTCTTCCCTTATTAAAAACTAACGAAAAAGGATATTAAGGCTTAATATTCGTGTAATTTACGTTTATTGTTCAATGTTTGTGCAGTTTTAATAAAACAGTACCTCGGAAGTGAGATGAACCGAACAATTACTATTATAAGCGTCATGGTACATTCATTATTGTGGTTTATTTATACAGTGAACAGGACAGATTAAATCTATTAAACTTACAGTCTTTAGTTTCTGCCACAATTTGACGTTTAAAGATATTTTCTTGTGACAATCATGAACAATAAGTAATGCATGAAAAACAATTGAAAGCAAAGAGAACCAAACTTCTTAGGGAACCATCTGATTGCCAAAGGCTGTTAATCGTAGACAATTATAGGGATTATTGGCATCATTAATTGATTGGAAAATGACCGACTTTATTAAGACTGATTATTACTTTGATCATTGATTTGATTGATCATTACTTTATATTTATTTTTAAGTTTATTCTTTTATTATTTTTAAGTCTGTTCTGAAAACTAAACGATATAGTTGCTAATGATAAGGAGAAAATATTGCGATTGCACTTCATATGTATGTATTATGTATTTTAAAGGTAAAGGAAAAATTCCCCTATTTCCTTTCATCATTTAATGACTTATATGATGTGTCACAATGTTACGCTGAATCTCTTCCTTCATAGAGCTGACTTATTGAAATCTACTTCTTTCATTAAAAAAAAAAAAAGGATGTTGGAGCTACATTAGAAATAAATTTCCTTTATTTGTGAAGAAGTTTTCGCCACTTATTCGGAACTTGCATGCATTTTCCGGGAACTGCGTCTTATAAAATTTATTTCTGAATGCTCCAACGGCCTTATATTCCCAAAATACCTATTTCTAACTCTAGCACGCAATATCATTGAAGTAAATCCTCGGACCTACATTTATTGAACAGACGATCAATTCAGAATACATCTTACATGAATAAACCTTCGAATAAAATGACATTCGGATTGCACGATTTCCTTTTAAGAACCTTGAAAAGCTATTGAAAAAACATCCATTTACAAGACACGTAAATTGTTATTTAACAAAAGCGGATAAATGCAAATATGAAACTAAATTTCAAATTTTGTAGAAATGGAATGCATAAACTGCTTGTACCAGTGATTCCCACTGTGTAGGTCTCGGTGTCCTGCAGAGTTGCGCGTTCTTCACTTCCGCACTGTAGAATATTACATTATTTGCATATTTTTTATTTATATTTTTAATTTAATTTAATTGTCACCACTTTTTACTTTCTAGTACGCGTAAAAAAGAAAATACAAAAGACAGTATCCAAAAAGAAAGTATTATGATCAGCAAGAAATTCGTCTTCTAGATTTTGACGTATCTTCATAGTTCAGACTTGTTTGAATCGGAAAAATACATTTTTGAAATGACGAAAATATTTCTGATGTGTTTTTGGAAATTTTGTTTCAAATTTTGAACTAAATCATGCACAGGAACTTTGTATTTACTTTCCTCCCGAAAGCTAGGGCAAAGCTAGTTTGATTGCAAAACAGAAAGAGTTGGATAAAATTTATACACAATTTTTGAATCTAAATTGTAGACCCACATTAAATTGTAAATTAAATCAGTCAATGAGTTTATCGTCTGTTGGTTAGAACAATTTTGTGCACATAAACGTGGTAACTGAAAAACGCAATTACCTAGATCAATGGAATTCGGTATGTGATCTTATTATTAAAATTGTAGTTCTCCATTAAATTTTGGTTTCAGCCGGTAGAAAAGATATTCACTATATTACAAAGTACAAAACACTCATTTGCAAGACGGAGAATTATTGACATTCATGGGTTCTCCGAAGATTCACAGTATGTGTGCAATTTCTAGGGAAGGATTAGCACCTTTATTAGAGAATATACAAGAAAGTTTCAAAGAGGCTATTCTAGCTGGGTTGAAAAATATTTATAATTTGATTTTAGGAATACTCTTAAATAATATCAATAACTTTGCATATATCAATAACAAGATTTGCAACAACAATATCTATTCGGATATACTAGTGTAAACAAAATAATCTAATTGACTTTTCTTGTTACAATTCATTGCAAAAAAAAAAAATCATACGCTCTTAATTTTGATGATCAGTAAAAAAATGAGTATTAAAAGTTAGAGAATTTTAATTCCAGTTGCAATATTTTATTTATGTAAAGATGGTTTTTCATCTATTTAAGTGTTCAAATCAAAGAATCGCCACAAAATAAAGATAAAAAAAAAAAATGAAATATTTGCGATAAATTTAATTCCACAGTTTGAGTAAATGTGAAGTAATTAATAGGTTCTTTCATTCTGCTAATTATTATAATGAATAAAACCTATTCAATAAATTCTTATACAATTAAACTATGTTATATCTAGTTTTAGTCGACATACACAAAAAATCATTGGCTATTTTGTAAAAATTATATGTTATTTTATATGAGGCAACTTAGAAAAAAAAATCTGGATTGAGCAAGCGAGACGAGATTCGAAAAAGTTTGGAAACCCTTGACGTATTGGGAAAATAATGAAGTAATAATCAAGTAGACGGTAAAACAGAAAACAAAGTGATGATTTTTTTAAAAATAAAAATACACGTATTTTAGTTAAAAATATAATTTCCGATTTCAATAAAACTGCTTTTTTGTACGGATTTACCAATTAATAGCATATCTATTTTCAAAATGAAATTATAGATGTAATGATCTGTTAATTAGATTCGAAATGATTGCATATATGTAATAATTTCTTATTAATCTACGCTATAAAAATAATTTTCTAATCATTGTAACTACTATTTTTCTTTTCGAAATCAAAATGCTGGGTCAGGAAATTCTTTACTAAAATTATATAACCTCCGAATAGTTTCTCGTGCTCTCTCTTTCCTGCTTTCTGCCTTGCTATTCGGTTCGCTACATTGCTCTCACTAAAGCTTGAACAAAGAAGTTTTGATAAAAGATAGAGGTAGGATCATTTGTTTGAAATTATGAAGAATTAAAATCACTAAAGAACTTCTCGTCTGTTTCTCCAATGCATGTTTACCATATGATACCATGCCATATGATACAAAATATCCGGATACTTCTGGAGTTACTCCTTTTTTTTCAAATTTTTTTAGACCATTAGTCAAATTGCAGATCTTGAAGTTCGACCATATATATTTGAACTCAAATTTTGCTGATAAATTCAAGAGAGAGGGCATTTAGGAGACCGATAAGAATTGACGAAGAAGAAAATGATTTCAGTTCACCTCATTTTTCACACCGTTGTTAGAGATGCCATTTTGAAGAAAAACTTTCATCATCTAGCCTCCATTAAAAAGCATCTGAAATTCAGTTGCTTCAGTGCCGATATCTTTTTGAATCATAACGGTATTGAACTGGAATTTTGATATAAGTTGTCATATATGGCTTTGAAATTATGAAAGAAAAAAAATCTATATGTCGCACATGCGCAATTAAAAAATATTTAACATAAATGCCCACATTTCTTCGAACAATCAAAGTATTTACCTTGAATTTTTATATAATGCTTTATTGGTACATTTTCACATATTCTTTAAATTTCGTATAATCTGTTGCAAATTCATCATCTTGGAACAAAAGCGAAGTTTTAAAAAGAGATTTTCTATTTCCTCGAATGTGTATGTCATTTTAAGGGAAATTAGTGTAAATATTATAACCAAACCATTGAAGAAGATTGCAAATCTGCGTCAGATTTCTGTGAAATGTGAATATATATATATATAGTTAAAGTATAACATTTTGGTTTAGTTTAGTTATAATAACGTCCCGTTGTGAAGCAACACTAGGGCTATTTTGGGACGGACCTCGTAGTTTTGAACCACGGTCAGATGACGAGGACGAGTATAACATTTTGGATCAAGCTTCTCATCATCAACTTTTCGATGACATAGTAAGAAAAATAATAGTAAAAATAATTCCACTTGTATAAATAAACCGATTAATATTAATATCTAGCTGCCTCTGGCGCCCAGTTTTCTCGCTCGGAATATTCGCTATTCTAAAAATTCTGAAATGAATTTAATAAAAAGTTTGTTTTGGTATTTGAAAGGATTGAAAAAAGAAATGAAGTCACTCTACAAGAAATTATTGAGAGTACAAATTTAAAAGATTATATGCTTCGAAATTAATTGGAATTATTGTTCAAGGATAGCAATTTCTTTTAATTTTATCACAAGCAAAAGCACGTTGTTGAATGATTTGAAGGAATTTAAAAATAAATTTAGATTTCATCATAAAATTAAAACTATTGTTATTGATTGCATTCGAAATTCAAATTAAAAAAATGTTTGGAAAGTGAAAAAAATGTTTGGAAATGAAATAGGTTTATTAAAAATACAAGATTTTGATATAATGTAGATCAAGTTTTAAGGTTTGAATAAAGGCAAGTTTTGAAAATAGTGCAAAAATAATTTTGTGTGATAATATTTTTTGGAAGATGCAGCCGAAAAACATCAAAAGCTTGAGCAAATTTTTAATTAATATTTCAGTTTGAAAAAATTGCCACTGAGCTATCTCTTCTCTTGAAAAGCTCGTGTGCCAAAATTTTTCAAGATCAAATAAAAAAGCAGAGTTATATTTATGAAAAACTTACAAACATTCATCTTTATGTATATAGATGTGAATAATACATGAGAAATATTCAAAGTTAACGAGTGAGGTTTGATGGAACTAACCGCCATTTATTTTTCTATGCCGGGAAATACAAATGGCTATTTAATTCATCACAGTTCCAAAAAATTCTTATTGTCCATTTCATCTTTTCCTTATTGGAAAATAATGATTCAAAATTAAGATCTCAGTATCCATTAAATTTATTTAAACAGCATGGCAACTATCACATAATTTAACTTAAGATACCGATAATCAAACAGTATTTAAAAGCTTGTTAATGCATTTTTCATGATTAAGCAGACGATTCTAAAATGTTTGCTTATCGTCTCATTTGACGTCATTTGAGTCAGCTGTTGCCTTAAGGAAGTAAATTCAGCGAATTTAACTAACTAACTAAGTGACGTAAAAATTCTATTTTTAAGTAAACGTTCGATTCCAACCGCATAACAGGTTTTAGATCTTAGAAAATTAAAAGTGTTAGAACATTTTCATGATAAAATTATTTTGAGCATATAATAAGATAAAAATACATAAATAACTGTAAATAAATGGTAAGTGCTTACCTTTTTAATTAACCAAACAATTAATAAAAATTTTCAGTTAGCAATATTTTACAACGAAACATATAATCATTTAATAGAAACTATCGCCCAAATTATACTTAAATTATTGGATTAAGTACTAAATCATGAGCGGATTAAGAAATTTACTACTGAATTATTGGATTGAATTATAATTTTTTGTTTTTGTAATTTCATGTTAGTCATAGAAAATGCATGCATTGGCAAAATGTTTTATATTATTTGACAAAGAATTAACTCTTTACAAGAAAGTGTATTTTGATTTCTGTTATTTTACAGACTTTTTTGGGTATTTTCAAATTATTAAATTAGAATAATTCTGGTTATTTCAGAGTATTAAATTAGATGGCTAAACTAAGCTTTTTCCTTTTTTTTTTTTTTTTTTTTTTTTTTTACATTTGAACGAGATATTAAAATCGCTGAAATTATTGAGGAGATTTGCAAGAAGAAATTAGAATACAGTGAAGAAACAATGTCTCAAAATATGTCCAGTTTGAGTTCCGCGTTATTTTTTTAAAGTGATGAAATGAATTTTTAAAATTAAATCGTAAGAACATATAGAAAAATGAATTTAAAATAAATAAGTTTCAAATTTTATTTTTTAAAATGTTTTTGCTTAACTTCTCATATTTAATTTTGTAAAGATGGAATTATGTAATAGATTTTTCATATATTTCCTCATGGATTGATTAATTTTGAAATGTTGCAAAAGTATTAATTCTCGATGAATATTAGAATATTTCTATAATTTTAGAACTTTTGACTGTGAATTAATATATAAATTCAGCTAAAAAATGATTTCTCAGAGATTGTGCCATTAAGAATTCAATTTAAGAAATATTAATGTTTATATTACACAATATTTATAATTATGAAACATATTAAAATCTAAAATGTAAAAAATTAAAAAAAAACCCACTTGTATTAGTGTAGTAAAGAGTAAGAAATAAAAATTTTTATAGAAAATCTAGCAATACTGTGCAGAAACAGGAGACATGGTAAAATTAGGAGAAAGAAATTGCGGATCATTAAATGTCAAAATATATTATAAATATAATTAAAATTTCAATTTACTTAGAGCATTTCTATTAGAAATTTTACGTATTTAGGTTTTGTTTTGACATCCATAATTTGGTTAAAAAATTCATCTCTTAATAAAAAATTAATATTAGAATACCAATATTATTAATGCGAACTAGAATATTTACTATTGTAGTATAATATTAAATTTACAGATTATATGCAAATTAGATGTTATTTTATGAAATCTAAATTATTAATAGAAGATAACATTCTTCGTGCTGAAATTTTCTATTGAATGCACTCTTTTGACGTTAGGAGATAACGGCCTTTGTTGCCAGAAATCCAATTCTCATCCCATTTCAATCAATCAATTAATCAGTCATGTTGAAATTTTATATCATTGTTTAGAACACGAATGTAAACTTAAAGTTGTAAATTTGGTAGAGTGGTTTTTATTCTGTATTGCAGGGCCTATTAACTTGTTCTATTCTCCAACAAAGCTTAGGTGTTTTTTTTTTTGTCTTTTTTAAAAAGTTATTCTGAATATCATGAAAAAACCCCTTAAAAACTAGAAAATAATAAATTTAATTTTTTTAAAAATGTTTTTATAAATATATGGGAAAGACAATGCTTTATAAAACATTTGGGTATCTAAATAAAAATTGTTTAAACGTGAAACGCAGAAACAATAAAAGAAAGTATAAAACCACAATAAATATCACACACACACACACACACACACACGCGCATCTCCCCCCCCCCCCACACATTTATTATATAAAATTAAAATACTTTATAAACTTGATTAGGAATCCAGCTTATTATGAGCTTTTTTATATGCGCACCACGCTTTGCACTTGTTATCTTGATAATCAGATTTTTGATTAAAAATTGTTTATCCTTTTTAACGCATTGATAAAATTTTGTAATCTTTTATATTCTTTATTTAATTCATCTGATCGTTTAACTGTGACGTTCAATCGCTTTTCAACTTTTAAAACCAGAAATGAGCTGTGTTTTAACGCATTTCTCCTTCTTCATATATTACAGAACTAGTACTTCGGCGATCTTAATACCTCCATCAAATGCAAAAATCAAAGGTGTTGCCAGAAGCAGAGGGCAATCAAAATTTTAATAATTAACGGGAAATTCATACAATGAATTTAAGATAGGAAGGCAGATAGCATTGATGAGTAGTCAATATCCAAGAGGAAGCGATCAGTATTCCTTATAAGCTATTCGAATTTTTTTTTTTTAATCAAAAGGTCACATGCTTTTCTAAACGTCACTGAATTAGTTTAAAATTTCCAGATAAGAAAATAATTCACTTCAGAAAATAATTTGAATATAAATATCGCAATAAAAATTAACAATTTCGTATGCCATTTATTACCAGTATATGAAACTGAATATTGTTACGACTCTGCGCAGTTAGTCTCATAGTAAAGAAGAGAGTTTTACAGCTGTGTTAATGGATACTGAGTGAATGCCAGATCAAAGCCCCTTGCATTGATGACAAAAACGAAGGTTCTTGAAAGTACATACAGGAATTAAGGTGATATCTCAATTAGGAATCGATATCCAGCAATTATTCTAGAAGATTCTTTACCCTGTCAGAGAAAGTACATAAGTTGAGGCACAGACACGGGAGTAATCGAGTGAATTTTTTCTTGCTTATGCGATTGTGGAGAAAATTATTTAGCTGAGTGATATTGATATTCAGTTAGAGATTGCACGTGTATGGTTGATTTCTACAAGTGCTATACTTCGGTTGTGTTTTGCTACTTGTGTTTCTTAATGGGTTAAAGCAATGTAATCTGTTATCAAGTTTGTCCCTTTTTACCATTCACGTACCGGACGGATTTTCTGGAACAATTTAAACTGGAAGCCAAAACAGAAAATGTTCTATTTGGTTTTTAATTAATGTTTTTAACCAATTGATCCATCTATAACAATTAGTTTTTATTAAGGAAATAGAAAAGAATTATGCTGTATCGCAATTCTCTCTCTCTATATATGCATATTTCTGCCATTTCCTCGTATACTGAAATTAGTACTTTCCAGATTTGGCACATTTTTTCTCTTTCGACGCAGCTTTGAACAGGAATGTAATTCTAATAATTTCCTATTACTGTTACAGAAATTGGTTATTCAAATTGGTAAACTAATAGTCTTAAAAAAAATCTGGAGCATAGCAATATTTTAAACTTATCTCATATATATATATATATGGATAAAAATGTTTTGTCTCCTAAGATAACATACATTGGTAATATAAATATCAAATGCCACGGCGAGTCCCACCTGCTCACCCTTGGTACTTTGGTAAGAGTCCCCGTTGGTGTCACCGTCAGAATATCTCTAGAAAACAGCAAACGATTCTCTCTCGTTTTTTGAGTGGACACACTAAATCCCTCAGCTTCCAACACGGACGGAGGATCTTTGCTGAATGCCCTTGGTGCAAGGCAGATCAAGCCTCCCCTAATCATATTCTTAAATGTTTAAATTTTACAATTTTAATGGATCCGCTATTGTTTTTGGAATTTTTAGAGATCTTTGGTTTCATGGAGATGGTATAGCGCAGCTATACCACTTGGGATCAGAAACAATAACAACAAATGAAAACTTTTTTACAAATTTCACAAAACATTAAAAAATCTATTTCTCTCTTTTCAGCAACATGTCACAAGGCACCAAAAGCAACTTTCAACCAGTTTATGTAGTTGGTGTGGGAATGACTAAATTCCTGAGGCCAGGCACCAATAAGCTAGACTACCCGCAATTAGTAAAAGAAGCTGTTGTAGCTGCACTCAGCGATTGCAGAGTATCCTACGACACAATTCAACAGGCAACTGTAGGTTACGTTTATGGCGACTCTACATGTGGACAAAGGTCTCTCTATGAATTGGGAATGACAGGAATACCAATTTATAATGTGAATAATAATTGTTCTACTGGTTCCACAGCCCTTATGCTGGCATATCAGTTCATCAAAGGGGGTATTAATGACTGCGTCCTTGCAGTTGGATTTGAAAAAATGGAAAGAGGCTCATTGACATCCAAATTTCGGGATCGTGTCAGTCCTCTGGAAAAACACATGAAGGTAAGTGTTATGAACAATCTTGCTTTCAATAATGAGGGATATGAACAAACATTTCTTGTTTTCAATTGAAAATGAAGCATTCCTTGATCCTGAATAGTATATTTAATTAATACGTTAACTAATTGGCAGATGTTTCAAAGTGTAATTTTTGGTTTGAAATTAAGCTTGACTCAGCCATATTGAAATTTTTGGCCGCAAAATCTTGGATCAAATCCATTTCCATCTACTTACAGCTCATCCTCTTAATCCTACAGTGCATCATGCAGCTTATTGGTTACATGTTTTTATTTCCATTCATAAGGTTCACATAGCTGTTCCAAAGAAGAACAATGAGTGATTGGAAATCCTTTTTGATAAATATTTGTATAAAAGACCAATATATGGCAATAGTAGTAATAGAATAAGATTTAATCTGGAAACTTGAAAAGAATACCAAGATGGCTATTGAGTGAATAGTTCTAGCAATAAAATTATTATTAGAATATTTTTTCTTTGCGTTGTAAAAAATATATTTGTAAAAAGAGACTTTTATTTTCATTGAGGATTTATTATAATGTGATTTGTGTCACTGAGATATTGATTAATTCATAATGCATATATTTAGTACATTTTAAATTTTAAAAGAAAATTTCAGGAAGAAAATTAAAAAATTGTTTCAACAATTTTTTGAATAACATGCAATTATCAAAGATGCACAAATTTTTTTTGTAAAAAAATAAAAAGTTATGCATATTAGGGTTAAAGAATCTGATACATTATTTCTGTGAGACATTACTAAGAATATTTTTGTGGTTAAAATTTAAGATTAGCCAGACATTCATAAAAGTCGTTCTAAAATTATGAATGTAAGATATTTAGTTTCCTTTCCATTCTCTGCAATATCAATTGCCGTCCCCTCAAAAGAGAGAGAGAGAGAGAGAAGGGGTTATGGGAGATATAATATTTTTTTCTCAATTAATTATTGTTACACAACATCCTTTATACAAGCCATATTTGTTAGCTTTATTCGAATTTAATTGTGAATTTTAAAAAACAAATATTTTAATTTTTGGGCACTAGTGCATTTAAAATCAATTCATTTTATTACAAACCAACAATGCTTGATGTTTATTGGCAAGCTATAAATCATGCCAACCGAAACAAAGTTTATATAATTGTAGGGAAAAAAATCCTGCAAAGGGAAAAATTAATCTTAACTATTGCCATGTAAACAGAAATTATCTAAAAGTCGTTTCATAATTGTTTTTATTACAATTATCTGGCACGATATAAACAGTTTGGATATGAATCGCAAAAACTGTATCTACATATTACTAATATGATTTTTCATTTATAGTTGCTTTCAAATAATCATCCCATAGTGGCAGCTCCAATGTCTGCTCAAATGTTTGGAGCTGCAGGACAGGAACACATGATGAAATATGG
Organism: Argiope bruennichi; assembly: GCF_947563725.1. Classification (NCBI taxonomy): domain Eukaryota; kingdom Metazoa; phylum Arthropoda; class Arachnida; order Araneae; family Araneidae; genus Argiope; species Argiope bruennichi. Next base: position 56,401,954 of record NC_079159.1, on the reverse strand, counting down.
AACAACTAAAGAACACTTTGCCAAAATAGCCCAGAAGAATCATAAGCATTCGGTGCACAATCAAAATTCTCAATCAAATCGTGAATATTCATTGCAAGAGATATTAGATTCACCAGTTGTTTATGGACCTCTCACTCGATTACAGTGCTGTCCCACATCAAATGGTGCAGCAGCTGCTGTGGTTGTATCCAAACGTTTTGTTGAAGAACACCATTTACAAAGCCAAGCTGTGGAAATTGTTGGTATGGAAATGGCTACAGATCCAACATCAAGTTTATCAGAAAACAGCTGTATCAAAATGGTTGGTTTTGATATGACAAGAAATGCAGCCCAACGACTATATGCCAAAACATCAATAAAACCACAAGATGTGGATGTCATAGAATTGCATGACTGTTTCTCAACCAATGAACTTATTACATATGAAGCATTAGGACTCTGTGAAATTGGTAAAGGAGCAGAACTAGTGGATGCTAATGATAATACTTATGGAGGGAAATATGTGATTAATCCCAGTGGGGGATTAATTTCAAAAGGACATCCATTGGGTGCGACAGGTTTGGCTCAATGTGCTGAGCTCTGTTGGCAACTTAGAGGTGCAGCTGGGCTAAGACAAGTAGCTGGTGCTCGACTTGGTCTTCAACACAACATTGGATTGGGTGGTGCAGCTGTTGTGGCACTATACAAACATGGTTTCCCAGAGCTTTCACGATATAAATCTAAGTTGTGAAATGTCTTTATTAAATATTATTTAAGTTTGTTACCATTCTACTATTCTTATTGTATTGAATACATTTTCCCCCAGCATATTCTTGAGATTCACAAGCATGTATTAGAGACCAGTTGATAAATTTCTTTTTTGTTTTTGTATTATTTTGTCAAATATTTTTGATTGCCTTAGCATTTTAAAATATTAAGATATTCACACATAATTATCAAAATCACTGCAGAAAATATAAATCTATTTTTGTTTGAAGGCATCACATAGAAAAAAAAATCTATCAAATGGAAGGAAAGTTAAATAAATTTCTTTAAAAAAAAGAATCCTATTTTTTAATACTAGCACTTTTATAGCAGATATAAATCTATATCATTCATAATTAGATTTCAATTATTTATTTACAATTTTGATTTGAATGTTATATAATATTATCAATAAAAAGTATTAAAATTCTTGGGAGTAAACCATGAAAGATGCATAAGCTAAAATTGACCATTTTGTCCCTCACTGATTTCTGAGAAATGTAAAGCAGCAAATGTTAGTAAATAGAAGTTCAGATTTCATCCATTAGCTCTACAAACTCAATAAGAATTTTTGGAATTTTATGTATATTAATGCCAAAATTGCCAGTTTAGTTTCATTCTATATCTCCCTCCCCCACACACAAGTCAATACTGTGTGTAGCAGAAAGTGATTATTTTGTTCATTTCTTTTCAACAAGCTAGAAATTCATTTGTAAGTTGAATGGAACAGAATTGTCATAATTGAAGTATTATATTTTCAGTTTGATTTTTATATTATAATGAAATAACATACATAAATTGTACTTTAGAGGTTATAGTAATGATCTGTTACTTACTTAGTCTTTTGTTTTTTATTGAAATGATTTTATCAATCATTTTATAACAATATTTTTTTCTCAAAAATATCAAATATTTTAAAAACAAAACTTAATTTAAGGATAATTATACTGTTAAGTAACTTTTTGTGCATACTTATCCAGCCAAAAATCTGAAAGACACGGTAGTTAATGCTTTAAACACATTTACTTCTCTATTTGAAAGTGTAACCAATCCAATCATTTAATTAATAAAAGTAACAATAAAATATGATTTAACTTACTTAAAAATTAGGTATTGAATAACATAAGTAACATTTGTTATTGAAAAGAATTTCTTAATCTTGCATGCAATTTAATTCGCAGTCTGCACCCTGCATTTTTCCATTGAACAGTCATATAGATTTGATTTTTTTAAAGATATTTGCTACAAATTTTTGCTTTCTTTATAAAATTTAGCTTTTTGATGAATAACTGAAGGTTAATAGGAAGAAGGTACGGAAATAAAGCCAATGTATTTAATACATAACAGATATTATACATAATTTTTTTGATAACAAGGTGATGGGAAATTAATACAATTCTTTTTGCAATATGCATTATTATTCTGTAATTTTTGCAAATTTCTATTTATTTTTTAATTAAATATTTATTTATAATAAATTTGATGCTTGATTCTAAATTAAAGAAAACTTCTATCTAAAATTTCACAACATTCAACTTTTAATTTTCATAAAAATTATCAGAACAATCCTTCTAAAACCAAGAATCTATTTCTAATTGATTTTCATAAAATTTATGCACAGATTAAAAAGATATGCAAAACAAGTAAAGTCTTGAAATTTAGAAGATTATACAATAGTATTTTATTTTAAAAACATGATCATAAATACATAACAATTTTTACATATTCAAAAGCAAAATGATTTCATTTTGCTTTTTTACGAAACCTATCCAAAACATTGATATGTTTTGGTTGTTTACCATCATCATCAGAATTTTTGGATAGTTTTTCTTTCACAACAGCCTTAATAAATTCCTAAAACAAATAAAAAATCATAAAATTTGCATAAAAGGCATAATAATTTATAAAAACAGTAAAAACTTGATTTAAAGGCATTTTTTAAAAATTAGCCGTATACTTACTCTTTTAGCAGTTTCCTTGACGATTTTCTTTCGTTTGAATGCATTAGCTGATTTACTTCGTACTTTTGCTTTCCGTCGTGGCTCAAATTCAATATTTGGTGGTTTCACATACTATAAAAAATAAATATTTAGAAAAATATTGGCATGCATTCATCAGAAAACATTTTAAATATTTATTATATAGCAACATGTTTTTCCTATGTTGAGTAGGTTTCAGTATAAAGCATGCTTTTAATGATAATTTTGCTATTTTATTTACTTACAATTAATATTTGACTGCAGAATCAAGCAAAAGTTAAATATCTTTAAACAGTTAATTTTTAACATTGCTGCTCTTTCCTGTAATATAACTGGAGGTATAAATATACAGACAGAAAATTAGAGAAATGCTTAGTGCAATAAATAGATTGATGCAAAATTTCAGAAATAGTATGAGTTGTCTATCAAAATTTGAGGTTTAAAATTTAATTAAGAGGCCATTAAGATTAAGTTGATTAATTTTTGGTAAATATTAATCATGATGAACCAAATGGTCACTAAAGACAGCTAATAAGCAAATAAAAGCCAAAGTGTTTAGAATCAGTTCAGGCTAAATGATATATCTCTTGGATATTTCAGCATTTATAGTTAAATATATCTGAAATGATTAAATAAAAAATATTGTTGCTACAGGATTTTAAATATGCAAATTATGAAAACAGCAAAATATTTCATTCAACTGAAAAAATTTACATGCAATGTGATAACTTAAATAATTCAACTTTTACTTGAATTATTTAAGATGAAAAATAATAACAAAGCTATGAAAGAAGGCAAAGGATGACAATACAATGGATGCTTAATTAGATTATATCAAAAAAGTTTTGAAAAGTTGTTGGTATGTTATAGGAAGTCTCAGCACTTCTCTATTTTATAACTGCTTTCTTTTTTACTAAATTACATTTTTTAACTACTGCAAAAATGAATAATGAAAAAGCAAATTTTTTGAGGATGTAAAAATAAACAGATTTTCCAGCTTTAAAAATCAATTTCAATATGGTCGAAAGAGCATATTTTGATCTAATTAAAAAAAATACTAAAATTTTACTTTATATAACATTTAGCATATTTATCTTTCGACTTTTATAAAATAATTAATCAAATGTTTTTATAGGTGATTTAGAATCACAGTAGGATTAAAGAATATAAGGAAATTATTTTTTTTTAAGTATACTACTCACAGGCTTAGCTTTCAATTCCTCCATTTTCTCTTTAAGAGTTGGGACATTAATTGCACCAAGATGACTTGGGTTCAGTGTTATTAGTTCAGGTTGAATCTGCAAAAAGAAACAAGAATATGTTGAGACCATTATCCACACAATAGCTATTTAATATTAAAAATTTTTTTCAATTAATTAATTTGATGACATACTGTTGATATGTGAAATAAGACTTCACAAACATATTCAAAATTCTATTATTGTTATTCTGAAACTTTAATCTGTTTTTCTTTAAAAAAAGAAGAAAAGATGGGTGACAGTAATACATGTAATGTTGTTACCTTTTCTAATAATGATTTAATTTCCATTTCTCTTCTTTGTGATTTAGTCTGGAAAGGATTAGTTTCATATGAATCAATGTTAGGCTCACCAGCACCTATGAATTAAAATATAGTAAGTAAATAATGTAACCAAAAGCTTCTAACATACACAAAAGTTACATGGAATATGAATGGTGTTATATTTTACAAATGAATAATTAAGAAAAATGTTAAAGTATAGCATTTATATTTAAAAATTATTATCATAAATTATTTTTTATGATCTTTATAATGCAAACATTATTAAATAATAGAGAAATATTAAACATTTTTATAACAATAATTTTTATATGAATAAGTGAGAAAGAAATCAGAATAAAAAATAAATGATCTTTTCTCATAGACATAATGAAATTAAATTATGATAATTAATTTCTAGACAAAAATAACTCATAATTTATAAAATAACATATTTATAAATTGGGAGGCCCATTTAATTTTGAAAAATACACTACAATAATTTAATATACATCAATAATTTGGACATGGATTAAAAAATAAATAAAAAATGTTTTTTTTTATTAAATATCATTTAATAATTTAACACTAAGAGAGTGTACAATTTTTAAATTTTTTTTTTCACATATTCATGCATTTTTTTTTTTTTTTTTACATGGAAACTAACTTTGTCAAAGTTAGAATCTGTACTTCAACAACAAATGAGATGTACATAAATATCATGTTTTCTCTTAAAATCTAAATCAAACTTTAATTTCAATAAATTTATTAAAATTAAATATTTATAAAAAATGTGAATTCAAATTTTTAAAGATTTCTCAAAAATTTTATTCAATACTAAACTTATATTTATTTGTAACAACCAAAGATACAAAGTTTCAACAGAAAATTAATCACAATTAAGAGCAAATTAACAGGAAATTAATCATAATTAAGAACAAATAAACAGGAAATTAATCACAATTAAGAGCAAAACTATGTTAAAAAGAGTAAAACTAAAGACTCTTACAAAGAAAAAAAAATGGAATATAAATACCTGGTACTAAAATACTATTGAAACCAGAGTTGTACCCTATACCCAAAACATCTTCATATGGACAAAATTGCACACCTGATATAGTAGATCTCACTTTATGTCGTAGATAAGGAGCCTTGACAGCCTGAGTGCAGCAGTCTTTATAAATCTACAAGTACATAAAAGAATTTATATACAAGATATTCAAACACTAATGCTGTAATAGAAATTAAGTGAATATTAAGAAGATTTTTCAAAAAAAAAAAAAAAAAAAAAAAAAAGCACATTTTTCTTTTTAGAAAATTTTAAAAATTTTCAGTAATTTTTTTAAAACAAATATCTTATTATTTTCTTACTATACTTTTATACTTACTATAATTTTCAGTGAATAGTTGAAAGAATTTAAACAAAAATAGTTTTAAGAAGAAATAAACCCAATTTTTTTTTAAATAACAATGAATTAAAATAAAGAAAAATATTTTTAAATGACATCAAATTTTTAAATTTTTTTTTTTTTTTTTTTTTTTTTTAAATTTTACAATGTTTTACAAAATTTTTGTGATTGAGGTAAGAAAATAAAACATTGCTACTGACAGATGTCACAGCACAAAGCATTTACAACAATTTTAATGACTGTTATTGAATTGTAAATTTTTCAAACATATCAAAGATTTAATTGAAAATAATTAAAAAATAATTTATTAAAGCAATTTAATTTTAAAAAGCATTTATAAAAAGTTCTTTATATTAAACATTTAAAAAATATGTAAAATCTCATTGATAAAGAAGTGAAAATACAATCAAAATAAACTTACTTCCACCACATTTCCTAAGCCAGCAGATAATAGTCCAAGTTGACTAAAATCTAAAAATCCAGCAGCAGCACCTAACTTATATGATTGAAGACACTTGTAGGTGCGTACATCAAATATTTTTAAATTTCTATCTAGTGAAGCTGTGGCCATATATCTGCAATTCAATTGCAATAAAGAGTAATTAATTTTTTTATGACTACATAAGATAAAAAGCCTTTTACAAGATAGCTTACTGCTTTATAAAACATCTATATTCACACTAATGGAATCTATATATTAATGCAAGTAATCTAAACAACATTTTCAAAAAATTTAAATATTTCAGTTATTAAATGTGGCATCACTGATAACAAATTCTAAAATTTTCTCTGAGTTTTCAATTGAAAATATTTTGATTTCATCATAATTCTTCAACTTTTTGAACTGCTATAGTCCATACTTCTCACTAAAACACCATTTTTCACATGGATATTTGAAAATTATATTATTTCATCTTATTTAGCTGTCTTTTAAATGAATAATAAGAAAAGAATAATAAGAAGGAAGATAATCAGTTATAATGTATTTGGTGAATAATATTTGAATCTATTTCTAAATTTTACTTTAAAAATTACTCATGGCACAGTTATATTAGGTTACAACATATAAATAGAAATAATATCCAATACCTTGCTTTACTATTATAATAAAGGGTATCGGAAATAATAAGAATACAGAATTTGCCTTTTAAATGCAAATAGTAAGAAAACGAAGTTTTGATTACAGAAGTTCTAGAAAACTGATCAATGAAGAAAGAAATTCATTTATGACAATTCAATCTCATTTTATATTTACATAGATATTCCATGATATGCAAGGCTAAAGAGTGACTTCAAGCTGAGAACATTATCAAAATGAACTAACTAACCCAACTAAGTATCTTGATTTATTTTGGCCAATATTCTTAGTCAGAATAGAAATTAATGGTATAGTAGGATGCTGAGTAACATGTTATTAATGCAGAAAGAACATAGGATTACATATAAAATACCAAATAATACCCTACAAGTAATATTCCATGTATCTCATCAAATTTTTAATATTATAACAATATTCTTTTTAATTTTTGTTTTCAAATCTTTTTTCATTTTGTATTTTGTTGTTACAGCAACTGATGGCCACAATGGGTACCAGAGTCAAAAATTTTTCTATCATAAAAGCAAAAAATTGTTGATTTAAAAAAAAATGGTTAACAAGAAAATTTCAAAGGAAATGTTCTATAAAGCCTTTTTAAAGAATACATTCAATTTATAATTATAAAAAATAGTGTTACATTTTTTTTTTACAGTCTACATAATACTATAACAAGTAACAAACATTTATTAATATTTAAAAATCTATATAAAACAACTTACAATCCCTTAGAATCAATAGCAAGTGACCTTATTGGATTAGCATGACAAAGAATTCTCACAAGAGGCTTATCAACATTTGGAGACCACATGCTTACGGAACCTATAATTAATCATTATATTAACTTTTATGAATTATGAAAAATTTGAGTATTTTCACTACAGAAAGTATATATGTACAAAGGTTACATGAATTTTTCCTACAAATTAATGAGATGCTTTCTAAATGATACAATAAACTAATAACTGAGAATTTATCTCCAATAAAATAATTAAAAATTATAATAATTCTCAAAATACCATTATAAAAACTGAAGAAATATGAAAGAGATCATACTGAAAGCAAAAGCATTTCAATTAGTTATCAGACACCAATAGCAATTCAGCAAAAAGACTAATTATAACACATCTTGTATATCTGACAACAGAATTAACATTAGCAACAATCCAGATTGTTATAAGTAAGTGTTAACAACTAATTAGCTCATAAAATAGCACATAATAACTTATCTAAATTATGTAATTGGAAATAAAAAGTTAGATTCAAAGAACATTTTTTTTTTTATTTACAAATATATACAGAAAAAAAAAAACTTTACGAAAAATAAAGAGGAATGTGTGCATAAATGTAATATTCCACAGGTCAGATTCAGAGCTTGAATTACTAAATTCAGCACATATATATTTTGGAAAGGTAAATATACACTTTGAAGTGATTGTTTTGAAATTTTTATTAAAAATTAAGTGATATTTTGGCATTTTCTGAACTGCAACAAACTGATTTTTTAACATTTAAAACATTGACTTTTTCTGTGAATTTGAATCGAATGCAGGAAAATAAAGTGAACTAAATATACAGAAAAGAATCCATAAAAAAATAATATTATAATAAATTGTAAGAAATTCTTGCTCAGGGTGATGATTTTATAGCAAAGAGTTGTAAAAAATAATCGACATATTTACCATTTGGATGACCTGTAGCAATGATTGCATTGTAAGGATTCTGACACATTATATTCAGACGACCAGCACTTGTGTAGGTTTCTTTAACCATTTTTCCAATAGAAATGTCTAACCAAGATAGGAAACCTTTTTCACTCTGAAAAATAACAGAAAATATCATAATTATAAATGCTATCTATCTTTTTTTCTTTTTCCACATTAAATGATTAAACTGCTAAAGAAAGGGGGAGGGGTCAATTTTATAAAACTGCCTGTAGCCATAAATTCCTTCATATTAAACAAAGACAAATTTTAGGTGTTATTCATGAATATATCAATTGTATAACTAGAATTATATTGAAAAATTTAATGACAATCCAATTAATCTACAAATTAAGGTATACCTTAATGTAAGCATACTTACATCATTAGATAGACAGTTTTTTTTTTTTCAAAACATATTATATTTAAAAAATAAACACACTTGATTTCAAAGAAACCATATCACTAAATTAATTTTTTTTAAAAAATAAAAATCCACAAGATTTATGTATTATATAACACTGAAAACAGACTACTATTGATTATGTTCGAATGATTATCTAAGGCATTCTTAATTTGTGAATCCTATAAAAGCATAAAATAATTTCTATACATAAATTGATTTTAATTAAGTATAAAATGCAAGATCCAAATAAATTGCATGAATAACTACAGTATTCTGCATTTAATAATACTTACTGCTGTAGCTAGAAGAAAGTGATAAGGTAAGAATTCCATCTGCAGGACACGACTAAGCTTTTTAATACAATGAAGTTCTGTTCCTTTGTTATCATAAATGTACACCCATTCTTTTTGGGCTGTTGCAAACATAGTAGGTAAATGCAACCAACAGATATCATGAATTGACTCCATAACATTTATTTCACACAGAAGTCTTTTTGTAGCCCAATCCATAGCAGCAACATGTCCACGATATCCTCCAAGTAGGAGATGTCTAAAATAATAAATGATTTTTTTTCCCCCTCATGCATTGTAAAAATGTGGAACAAGTTATATTGATCACAAATAGAAATAAAATGCACCTCAAAACAAATTATAAATGTTTTATGTTTGTATATTATAATCAAACATAATAAAAGTAGTAAATATTTTTAACACTAATTTCTTTTATAATACTATTCTTACCTTCCATCTCTTGAATAATTTAATTTGTAAGGTCCAAACTCTGTCAATGATAAGGAGAATAACTAAAAAATAAATCAAATTTTTCAAATAATTATAATAATTTTTTTAATTTTTTTTCACAATAAAAAATAGTTTTATCTATTAATGACAAACCGATATACCTTGGATTTCTTGAAGATATTATCAAACACAAAACTCTCTCATAGCTTAGAGCTTTTTAAAAAAATCATTGTGGAATTAACTAATAAAATATAGGAATTAATTTAAGAAAGTAAAAAATATTGCTAGAAAAATCCAATGTTTATTATATATTAATAATCATTAAATTAAAAATTTATTGAGTAAGAATGAAAATAAAAACAAAATGAAATAAAATTCTGGAGCTGAAAGCAAAAGGCACATTCTGCTGAAAAACTAAGAATTACTCTAAAATCAACCAGAAAGAACTCATCATTACTTTGAAAATAATTATTTGCCAAACTTTTACTAAAATTTTTCTGATGCTTTCATATTTTTATTTTAAAATATGACAATGAATTTTGAAGTACTTATAACAAATTTTTTAAAACTATTTTTTAAGTACTTATACATAGCAGCAAGAAAATTTTAATTAAGATTAGTTATAATCAGGGCCGGCCATCTGGGGGTGTGCAGCAGATATTATGCACAGGGCCTCCAACATGATCAAGAACTAAAATATAAATTTGAATGGTAATAGTAGGATGGAAAGAAGAGGGGAAGAAATTTAACTGGAACAATCAATGAGTTTTGAAATATACATTTACAACTGCATTACAGTTTAATGCAAGTGTGCAATATATTATAAACATAAAGAATGGTTATTGAGCTCACCTAATTGCATACATTACTTTGATAATTCATACTATAAAATATTTAATATTTATAGATCTAATTATGGCCATGTCAAGTAATTATCCCTCTGGATGTCAAGACTTGGTTTAAAAAAAAAATTAGCAGAAAAGAAAAAAAACGATGAAAAGCTAAATTTTAAAAGTCATGAGAAGATCTGTTTTCTTGTCTATGAAATAATTCTAGCAGTGCAATTGTTTCAACTTCAGAAGTTACAATTCAAGCTTCAACTGGCGAAGAAAGTTTCGCACAAACTACACAATCTTGCAATGAAAGTGTAGAAACTGTGAGAATTTTTGAATAAAGATTCTACAAATATGACCAAATCAGAAAATAATGATGAAAATGACAATAACAAATATGATCAAGTGCATTTAAGTGATTCAGGTTTAAGACCAAGCAATATAATTGATAAGTTTAAAATATTTTGCGTTAAAAACAGACCTGTACTAAACAAAGAAGTTTTTGCTAAAAATCCTGAAGGTAGAATATTTTCCCCTACTTACTGCTTTAAAAAAAAAAAAAAAATGCTAAATGGTGAAATGTAGCTTTGCAGCTAGTTTATTCATTCAAAAACACAAGACTCGGCATTTTGTTTATTATCCATTATTTTCCAGAGGAAATGAAAAAATCTACATGAATTATAGGTGGCTATAATAACTGGAGAAAGTTCTCAATTGTAATTCAGGATCATAAGCATTTTATTTGTCACTTAATTCCTTTCTTGCTTGGAAAAAATTGCTGAAAGGACTAAATGTTATGTTTGACTATTGATAAAACAAATCAAGTTAATATAAATAAGGAAATGGAATGACTTAAGATACTATTTCAAAGAATTGTAGATGTGATTCTATTTTTATCATGTGATAATCTTCTGTAGAAATCATAAGCAACAAATTAAATAATAGGAACGCTTAATAATCTAAAGTTTTTAAGTAAAATCGAATTATTAAGTAAATACAACTCTGTGCTTATGCATCAACAATATAAAAAATTCCAAAGGATTTAGAATATACATCACAAGAACAAATTATTCCTGTGTTAGGAAATGAAGTTCTTAACAAAATTAAAGATGATATATGCTGCCATATACTACAGCATCCAAATGGATTCTAATTCTGATAAAAAGCAGTCTTTATTAGATATGTAAATTTTGAAGAGAAAAGATTAAGTATAAATGAGTCATTTATAGGATTTATTGAAATAATTGACATTGCTTTTTAAACCATTATGTGACACTATGTGAAGTCAAAATAGATTCGGTAAAAGCAATGTATAGCACAGTTGTTTGAAGAAACTTGTAATGCCCTAGAAGAATTTATAGATTCAAATAACAATAATATATCTTTATCTGAAGCTAAAAGTCTAATGGATTTAAAACAACAGATGACATTCATTTTATGTTTAATAGTACTGTTTACAATATTGTCCAAAATGTAGCACCATCGATAAACTATTTCAAACAAAAAAAATTCTCGACTGGGCTTTTAATTTAGTCAATAAAATTAATGCTGAAATCCAAAATTTAACTCCTTTTTAGATGAAGCAAAAGTGATAGCACAGGATTTAAATCTTTCAGAACATTTTCCTGAAAAATAAATTCGGGGAAAAAAAAAAAAAAAGATAAAACTTATATTTCGAAACAGCAGAAGATGAAATTGTAGGAAACCTGGTTGAGGAATTTAGATGTTATTTTTTTAACTCTGTAACTTATACTGTTATTGTATGGATAGAAGTTAGATTTTAAAAGTATTTCAGATTAATAGCTGATATAAAAGCTTTAGAAAAACATAAATTAGATAAATGTTCCAAAATCTTTGTAACGTTTTATAATAACGATGAAGATGAAAACCTAATTCAAATAATTGTTTTACTGCGGGATTTGATTTTGAAGGAAAGGGATGTAAATAACTCTAAACACATGTTGCAATAATTAATAATTATAATGATTTATTTTTAAATGTGTTAAAACTTCTCTTCACATTGTTAGTTACTATAATAAGTTCTAAGCACCCATTCAGCAAATTAAAATCAATAAAGAATTGCCGTTGGTCAAGCATTCAGTTTTAGCAACTGCATAATGATTAAATGCACTTGCTATACTAAGCATTGAAAGATAAATTGCAAAAAATTGTAATTTTGCTGAAGTAATCAATAGCAAAAACAAAATCACGCATGAAATAAACGTGCAATAGTATAGTGTTCGTATTTGATTTTTCTTTTTACTTTGCAAAAAATTTAGAGTTCCAAATGGTTTTCTTGCATCCGGACCCCTTCATAGAGAAGGCCGGCTCTGATTATAACATATCAAACCACTGTGATTTATATATATGTGAAAAAGTAGGAGGGAAAAAATATTTAATATTAGTATCAGTCCAGCATACTCATAAACAAACATATTAAAAATATACATAATAAGTTTGATGTAAGATTCTTTAATATAAATTCATTAAAATACACAAAATCTCTTTATTTTAAAAAAATTAAAATGAGAATATATGTTACACCAAGGTAATTAAAAAATTAGATCTCCTCGAAAGTTTACAGATAATCCCAAACATATTTTAAGAATTATAGAAAGTTAATTTTTTATTATCATCTTGAAAAAAAAAGGATAGGAAATTTAATTAAACATTGAGTGACAATTTGAAAATCAGTTTACAGAATCTGCAGTTAACCATTTTAAACAAAATATAAAATCTTCATAGGTCATTAAAAATGTATTATGTATTACCAACATTATATAGACTAGCTGTTACAAGTAAATCCAAAATAAAACTAATACAATGCAAACCTTAGAAGCACTCGTTATATCAACTTCTTTAGCAATATCTTGTTGCTGAATACGATAAGTATCCTCATTTTCATCAGGTTCAATATATCTAAGAGAAAAAAAATATACTTTCATTATTATTCCTATATCATTTCAGACATTTTATAAAAACTGCATTAACATTTGCCATAACTATTATAAATCAAACAACCAAAAACTTATATATATACATATACTAGCAGTACCCACACAGTGTTGCCTGTGGCATAACATCTAAGAGGGAAAATTAGCTTTAGACTCAAGTCTAGCCTCCACCCGATGTGACACGGAAATGTCATGTGGGATCAAAAAGATATTTAAAAATCATCAAAAATAACTACAAAACAATTTTTTATAGCACATATTCAGAAATATTTAGGGCTAAGCTTAGATATACAATCATTTGGCGCCTTGTAAGGTAGGCAATTTTTCGGTGTCGATTTTTGTTTGGTGTTACATTAGCCACCCTTTTTTTTATGTTACTCTATGCTACAGTATTTTGATCTTCCCTGTTCATTTCCCTTGATTTTTTTTCCTGCTGCACATACTTCTTCTGCTTACTTTCATTATTTTCGATTAAATTTTGTTGCATGCATTTATTGACTTTTTTTCTATATTTCCGTTAATTTTCTGCAGCTTTCCTCAGAACCTTTAGATTGGAAACGCTATTGCTGCCCTTTTCTCCACATTCAGCCATTTAACTAAAATTTGGCGATAAATTTTTTGGGTGAAAATTACTGTATATCAATGCTGTTCCATATTTCAACTGTTAAAATTGTTTCAATTTTCCCTTGTAAACAACACATGCCTTTTGATTCATCTTTCCATTTTATAGCTGCGCTAAACTTTGATATACAGTCATTTTCCACCTTGCGAGGTTGGCATGTTTTCAGTGTCACTTTTGCTACCATTACCCTACTGCAGCTGTTCTCGCCACATTCGGCCATTTCGCTAAAATTTGGCGATAAATTATTCTTTGGCGAAAATGACTGTATATTAAATCTGAACAATATGGGCAGACTATAGACATTGTTCCTATTAAAATTGAGGCATAATTTCTGTAATCCACACATGGATAGAAATTCAGAGCAGTGTACTCCTTTTTGGATTAAATATCAGGAACATTTGTTCTTTCACTTCTTCTCCTGTGCTTCAAATTTAAATGTCTTTCTCTGTCAGCAGACAGGCGAGATTCATTCTGCCTCTAATTCAACTGCAGTCCAATTTAAAGAGAGACGGTTATTTCGCTCAACAGAACTCTCCTTTGAAGAAAGTGTGGACATTCTTTCTCTGATATTTGCTAATCTAATGTTTCTTTCCTCTACATTTTCATTATTGCGCAACAAATGAAGCACTTTGGCATTTAATGTGCTCCGGCCAAGGTTGAATTTCCTTCTTTTTTGGATAATGAGATTTGAATCGCTATTTAAAATCAGACGCAAACAAAAATGTATCGCATATTAAAATCGCAATTATAAAACTCCTTTTTTTATTTTGAATGATTTCAATATACTAAAACCTTCCCCAATAAATGCCCTACAAAATGGTACAAATATCTCCAAAATTAGTTAAGTATTTCTCGAGTTTTTAGGGTTTCAACATACAGATGCTTTCAGGAGACTTCATTTTATACTATGTATAGATAAACAATATATCCTAATGCTATGATTAAAAGAAAAATATTTTAAAGTAGTATTAGTGTCAAATTTTATTAACAAAAATATATGTACACAAACCTAAAAACTGAATCTATAACATTTCAATATTCAATGATATAATAATTCCAACGATTTTCTCTCATATATTATTAAATGGAATTAAAATACAAATAATGAACATTAAAGGTGGAATTTTCAAATAATTAATTAAAAAAAATCATTTACAAAATAAGTGAAAATTGACAAATCATATTTAAAAAATGTATAACTTGAAACAAGTAGAATACAAACAGAATTACCCTGCCTCCTCAGTCAACAACAGTTCATTCCGTGCAGCTTGCCGAACAGACTTCCTAAATTTCTTATCTGCTTTTATTAAATCAATTTTATGGTGTTTAGTTTTGATGCCATGCTGGAAAAAAAATAATATATCATTAGTCAAGATTATTTAATATGTAGAGTTTCCATTCTTATACATTCCAAAAGTTTTATGCGGGAATGGTCCAGAAACACAATATACAGAAGTTTTCTCATTCATTGGATTATTTGAGTACAAATTCCATACAACAATAAAGAAAGAGCCGAGCTTCTATTAAACAAAAGAAAATCAAATTTCACTCTTTCTCAAAAATTTACTTAAGTGCACCTGTATATTTAAACATGTTTTTTTAAAAAATGTTTAAATATACAGGTGTTTATATCATATATAGTATAAATACATATTGTAGATCATTCTGTAAAATTTCACATAAAAAAATATTTTCTACCCGAAATCAAGACCACTTAATTATAGTTAAAATAATTTCTACAACAAATATAGTAAGTAATAAGCAATATAATAAATGTTAAGCAATGGCTTAACAAAGCTATATTATGAAAGTTATTTATTAAGGCTTTTGTCATTCTAAATTAAAAAGAATAACTGATTTTAAATTTTTATATAAGAATGCTACAAATATGGAAGAAAAAGTATCTATAAAGAAAAAAAAAAATATAGTAAATAATAAGATACTGCAATCAGTGGAAATGGTTGTAAAGGAAAAGTATTTGAAATGTGGCAGCAGCAATGAAGATTCCAAAGTCAGCTTTTGTTTGGCATGTCCAAACCATAAATCACTGAATGACAAGCATATCAAAATACAATATTTATTAATTTTAATTATCTCAAATCTTGTCTCATTAATCTTGTCATCATGTCCTAATATGTGTCCCCTATTTCCCTCATAAAAAGGTGGTTTGGGACAAAAATGTTACAATTTTTAACAACGCAAATAAAAGCTAATTGTTTTTATTTTGCTGTTCTTTGTATTTTTTAAAAATTAAAGAAAACACTGTTAGATTTTTATAAACTATCTTTTAAAACTTAATAAATTTTTTTGTAAAATATGTATCACTCCTCCTATAAATTTTAGTAACATTTTACAGTATTTATCAATTTCTAAAAAAATATTATATGTAAGGAAAAAAAAAAAAAAATTGCAATAAATAAATAAATAACTAACTTACAAAATCTATTCTTTTACCCCTTTGGTACTTTTTTACTTTTTCAATTGCAACTGGTGGACTTCCATGATAAGGATCAAAATTGCTTTCAGCATTCATTTTTCAAGCAACATCTAGAATAAGTATAAAATAATATTAATTACCACAAAACACATATTTAGAAAATATGCAAGATGAATTAGATTATCCTAAGCATTAGAACGCTTCAATACTTTTATATTAAACTTGAGAGAGATAATTCAGAAATCTTTATATGCACTTCAATTGACAGAAAATGCAACCCATTTACATATATAAGAATAACAATGGCAATAAAAATCTAATAATTTAATAACAAGATCTGATAATTTTTTTCAAAAAAAATTATAGTCAATTTACATAATGACTTTCAAAATAGTTTATCAGATACAAATCAGAAAGCATAATATCAGATTTGAAGACTTGTTGAATCATAATTTAGTTTTGAAAAGCTTTCTGCCACTTCTCCCCCTAAATTAATAGAATATTATCCTTACATTATCCTTAATTTATTTTAATCCCCCTCTCTAAAACTCTAAAGGAAAATATATTTGAAATGATATTTCTTCCTCATATTACATACACAAAAGAACAAATGAAAGAATCCATCTAGCACACTCTCAGTTAAAAACTAATTCATTTATGTCTTATTAGAGCACTGAATTTCATGGGGATAAGGGTAAAATTGGTAAAAAGAACTAAATTGGACAATTTTACAATCAGATGAGTTTGCAAAATTTGGTTTTTTGAATTATGATTAATTTCTTATAAATATAAAAAGATTTATTTTAACATTATTTAAACACATATTAGTTGCATTTTACAAAATATTTATCACCTTTTTTAAAAAATTAAATGGAATAAAAACTCTATTGTTAATTCTGTAACAAAAATTTACTGTATTTGATACATGAATACAATTTAATGGCTATTAAATGAAAGAATGGAAAAAAAAAAAAAAGTATATGCATATTAACAAGATGTCAGTGAATGTTTGACAAAATCATCATAAATGTTGCAAAGAGCAATTAATTGCCACAGATGTTAGTCTTCCGACCATGTTCAACAATAACATGTGCTTAATACTTAAAAAAAAAAAAAAAAAAAATTACAGTCGAGAGTGGATGGAAAAGCATTTGATCCAATATATCGATGCTTTTGCATTCTGATTCCAGTATTACAGATTTCCGAATATCTAAAGTATACAAGTTTATAGTGATTAGGAACAGATAAAATGAATTAAAAGTGAAAATCTCAGAAAAATTTCATTAATAAAATTAAGAAATAATAAAAATTCTTGAGATTTATTATGTGTCCAGGAAAAATTTAGAGATAATTTAAGATTTACAAAGGAGATACTTACGAGAACTGAGAGGATGCTCAGCAAATGTCAAACAATATATTGCCTCAACACTTTTTTTTTTGTATTTAAAATTCTGATTATTAACCCCTACAACATTAAATATGTCAATTGCACATACTGGACATAATGGTAAATCTGGAAATTCTAATATATAATGAGATGGTCGTAAAACAATAAAAAAAAGCAATAAAAACTCTGAAATGTGTAAACATGGCATCATATTTAAATTAATTTTCCACCATTAGGAGAAAATTAAATTTTTTTGCCACTCTCTCAGACAGCATCATTGGAATTAAAGTCTAAAACGTAATAAATATCTTTAAAAACATTTTTTTATACATTACATTATTCAAATGACTGTGTTAATAATTGTTAGTTGTTTAAAATATAAATAAAATGGGACATATGCGATTCCTAAATTCAAAAACAATAGTAATAACAAAGGGGATTTAGAAGTATATAAAGATTTATCCTTAAAAACGATAGGGAAATTATTTAGTAGCAATAAACATATGACTTACCCAATGCAACACATCGAAATTTTTAACTTTTTTAAAATTAACAACACACATGGAAATATCAGTTACAGCTACAGTGCTTTAGTTTTTCCGGAAGGAAACAAGGAAAGTTGATATTATTTTAATCAGTTTCTTAAATTATATGTACACAAATATTCCATAGATTCTATTTAAAATATACTAATATTTTTCAGCTCAAATTCATATTTTATCATTATTAAGGATTTATTGAACAAAATATTTTTTTGCTAAACGATAGAAACAAAGCAGACAAGGATAAACTATTCCTAAAAACTCTTTTGTGTATTTAATGCCATTAAATTTGTTATTTACACTTTTTCTCTGCATATTTTTTTTTCTAATTGCAGAATTTAAATTTCAATATTAAAATTTATTGACTATGTATATCACTGTATCCGTGTAGGCTTGGAGGCCGCAAAGTTTTGTTTTTGGATACTGAAAATTGAAACTACCGAGCAACGAAAATATGCCAGGATTTGTGACTTGTGGTCCAAACGAAGCGTTAGTTGTTTCGGGTAAATTTTCTGTTGTGGTAGTTTGTTTTTTAAGTGAATGAAATGATCGTTTTTTCGTTTTGTAGTAATCTTTTAATTGTAAATGAAATTTCATTAACTATGCAGTGCTTTCAAAATTATCAAAATATTATGTTGATTTAAATGATCTGAAAAGCACATATACTACTCTGCATTTATTTATCAAGACTTATTACCTTGATTCATATCATTTAGTTGAAACATGTTTCAAATACTATTTTTTGACAGATTCTTTATATGCTCACGTTTTTTAAACTATCAATTCATCATGTTCTATAAATATTGAAGTTCATGATTAAAATAAACTCCATTTTTAGTAAATTTTATAATCAAAAATGAATACTATGAATTCTTTTGAAACAATTTCATTTCTTAATGCTGTCCTTGACTACCTAATTGTCAGATACCTTTTGGTTAATTTTTTAGCATTTATTTGTATTATGAAAAAAGGTTTCGAATTCATTATGAATTCTTAATTGATGATTTCAGTGTCCGTTTTTTATCTGAACTTCTTAAGAATAATGGTAAATTAAATTTATCTCTGAAAGATTATCGGGGATGTAGTAAGAATTTAAAACTGACAGTATCTTTGGTCAGTGTGATTCAACCATTTCAATGTTAGAATTTTGAAAAGAAAAAAAAAGAATATTTACTTAATTATTTATTTAGGATGCTGCCTTGCCACTCCCACAATCGTTCCTGGCGGTCGAGTTTTTGTCTGGCCCCTTATTCAACGAGCACAAAAGTAAGTTGTTATTAAAGAAAGTTGATCAGTTTTAATTCTTAAGAATTTATAGATTGAAGTTAAGTACTCATTATTCTTTATTCATGTTTGAAATGGGATTCCCCGGTAGTTAATATAAATCTATTCATTTAGTGTCAGTAATAAATAATTATTTATATTATGGATCATAATGATACACAAAGATAAGTTATTCATACCTAATAAAATAAAAAAAATAATTAAAAAATCACTTTCATTTTTCTGAAATAATAGAAAAGAATATATTTAACATATTATTTATTTTAAAATATCAATATTCATGTTTTAAGTACAGTTAAATTTTAAAATTCTAATATGATGTCATACATATATAATAAAATATTTTATAGGAACAGGTGTTTATTTTCTTAAATTAAATTTGATGAATTTATACTTCTCTCTTCACATTTTGTTTTAGACGTTCCGAGAAAATATAGTGAATTTATTAATTTGTTGATTTATCTGTTGCTCTACTTTTAAAACGGCAAGAAAAAATTTGTTTTAGTTTGCATCTGTATTTTCCTGCCCATGTTGTTAAAATGTTATAAAAATAATGAAATTAAAATCGCAGGATTTCAAGATTTTTTTTTTTTTTTTTACTAGAAATAATAACATAAGGAATTGATTGAAAGATTTATTGAAATCCTAAACTCTTCCTTCTGTTTGTCATCGATTATGTATATCAAATTATTTCTTGAAATATAAGATAACAATTTACCCTTGTTTAAGTTAGTTTTTGACATTCCATTGCTTTTAGTTTAAAATAAAATTGGAGTCCAATTTTTCATCTTATTATAACATAAGCATTATTTTTTTATTCTAACATTCATTAATTTATCTCATTAAATTTCCCTTTTATTTTATGGAACATGAACTTTAGCAGTCTCTTAATCTTCTACCCATAACTTTACTAAGTTTTAGATGCATTGATTCTTTAACTATGATAGACAGGGTTGCATGGGCTTAAATCTTTTAATTTGTTTCTATTAATAGCATGATATTTTTAAATATTGATTCATATTCAAAGTTTTAAATGGCAACAATGTAAAGATTAATTGAATAATGTTTTCTGATTCTTGAATAATGTTTTCTTAATAATATTTATTGATAAAAAATTGGTCTATAATCTGAATATCCAGGCTTCCTTCGAATTACGATATAACTTATATTTTATATATTGCATTAGTTAAAATGAATTCTCACATAGTTTTATTAATTTGATCTTAATAAGTGCCTTAATTGTTATCTAGAGGATATTAGTATGATATTCTGTTTTTAACTACTGCATATGCAGATAGCCACATAAAATATTATCATTATTTAGTTTCTTTATGTATTCTAGAAGATAGAGGATTCATATTTCATTCAAGAATTTAAAATATATATATTTGTGAAAATATTCTTACTTCTTTTAGATTACTAAGTTTCAGTTTTATTGGCTTTATAAATATTACCTATTAATTATGACTGTGTTTGATCTCTACCACATTGTATTATTTAAAATAATCGAGCAAAAGATTTGGAACTTGTCAAAGTTATCAAATATTACTCTTTATTTATATGGTCTTTTAATTTAAAGATAAAAATGCATTTACTCTAACTCAGAATCGTGTAACATTTTAGTTTTTTTCCTTGTTTCTTAAAATCTGATTATTGTAATTTCGCTGTTTGAGATAAAGCTTCTACCCCAGTTAGTTGACAAAGAGAACCCCATTACAATGCTGACTAGACTTTTTTTTCTTCCTTGGGGTTTCCTATGTTAAATGCATAAATACATGAACTCATTTCCAACTTTTTCTTTCAATAATCTGCAGCTATTCCCGTGCAGGATTTCAACAATGATCATGGCTTAGATTTATCTAAAACATCTTCTGTAAATCTTAAAATCTTCTTTCATCCATTAAAGACATTATGTGAAGGTTTTAAAGATTTTAAATAAAATATTATTGTATTTAAAACAATTTCCTTAAAAGATCTTCACTCCTTGCCAATTCATTTTTTGTGCACACATTTTAATTTCTAATGAGATTTGTTCCTTAATTTCAGGAAAAACTATGCTTTCCTTAAAAAAATGAAAAGAAAGCCCATATTTTTTTGATTGAGTTATTATAAGTTTTGATGCTAATATAATATTAATAATACAATTTTTAAAAATTATTTTGCAAAATAAATGGTTTTTCCCCACTAAAAAAAATGCAACTTTTAATAATGTTTAATATTAAATATTTAATTTTTTACATGTACGAAGGTCAACTCTCCTGAACTAAAACATTCCTAACATCTCTAGCCAAAAAATGAAGGAGGAAATATTTTTTAAAAAAAATGTGCAGTAATATTTAGGTCTAGAATTGATTAACTGCCAGCGTAATAGATGATTTCATGATAACTTACATTTACAGTTAAGAAAACATTGCAGGCATGTTTGATAATAAATATGCATTACAAATTATGAAGGAATCAACCATTTTTTATCCAAATATTCTATTTAGGATCATAATATCTGAAGGATGTGGAATTTATTTTCAATAGTCATTTTCTGACAAGATTTCTATGTCACTGTCATATTTTATATGCGAGCTAAGCTGGACTAAGTAACTGTGTTAAAGCAAATAGTCTTAAAATCTCTATAATTTAAATGCAAGTTAGTTAAAAGAAACCGTTTACTTAAATAAACCAAAGTTCTAAATTTGGCATTTTGATGAATGAATACAAATAATTTTTCTTGTGGAACCTGTTCAAAATAATAATTGCTGGAATAAGGAAAATGGGAAGCTAAGATATCCAATGTTGGCTCAGCATAATTAGAGAAACTTGAGATGATGCTTGCGATTATTCACTCATTTTTGTGAGGTAATGCATAGTTTCATCTGGTGACTCTTAATTCATAATCACTGAACAGATAATATTTTGGAATGAATTTTTTACATAGATAACTAGTAGATGTTATACAAAAACCTTCTGAATAAAAAGCTAATGGCATTTATATGGGTAAAAGCAAAACCATTTTCCCCTTGAAAATATATTAATGTATTGAAAAGTAATGAAAAAAATGTACATAAATATCTTTTCATATTTATATATATATATTTTTTTAATGTTTTAGATTAACTCTAAATACTATGACTTTAACTATCGAAAGTCCAAAAGTTTATACCCAGCAAGGAGTACCTATATCTGTGACTGGCATAGCTCAGGTACAGTATTAAAATATTTAAATATTATTGGCTTAGATAACAATCTTTTTTATCTAATCTATTTCATAGACTTTATAGAAATAAAAATAAGTTTAAAAAGTAAGTTGGAAAATGAATGAGAGGATGAAGATTTAATTATTGATATGATAGCATTATATTTGACAATTGATTTCTTAGTATTTTAAGCAATATAATTTAAGTACTAAGTAATAGAAGGAAGATAAAAGTCAGCATAGTTTTCTTTTTGTTTTATAATGCAGCTATTTCATTTGTTCTGTAATTTTGAATTTGAAGAAGTATTTTTTTCTGGTAGTTAAATATCAGCATTCTATTTTATTTTCATTTGCTTTGCAGATAAATGTTTATTTTGAAGAAATAATATGATTGCTTGTATGAGTCATATCTTATGTGTCTACCAGGAAAACACTTCACACTAAATGGCTTTGTTTATTCGATTGCTAAGAAATAGGTTACTGTAGGAAGAGTTCAATTAGCGTCAGTGAAAGTTTATTCAAGTTTCTTACATTAGCATGTTTTGTGCCAAATTGGCAATACATGGCATTTAATTTTTGAAAACTAACTCAAAATTTAATTTATTAAGCTAAAATTAATTGAATACTTGGAATCTTGAAAGTATCGGGTATCCCTGCCATATATATGTAAAGAATAACACAAATCAAATGGAGACACTGAATAATTATTTGTATGTCTAACAATTACGCAGTAAGGAGGGAGGGGGGAAAAATTGAGAAATCTAAAGTAGGACAAAATTGCAAAAATTGATGTCTCAATTCATTTATTTTAAATCTATGCAAATAATGAACATGAAATTCTCAGGAGCAAATACAAGGTAATCTGTCTAATTTGGTGTAAAATTGATAGTATAATTAATCATAGTTATTTCATAATTTTTATAAAAGCTTGTTTATATTCTAATATAAAATAAAATATTCATTATTGAATATGCTTGAAACTTTTTTGAAATTTATATTTATTTATTTTCCCTAAATATATATATATATATATATATATATATATATATATATATATATTCCAAAACACAAAATTAATAATTATCATGCCATCAATTTTTAGATTTTAAAAATCTAAATTTGATTTGTAACCTATTTTTAATATGCACAAGCTTTCTAAAACATAATTAACTTTGCAAAGTTATGAGTAAAAATATTTACAATTTTGAAATAATTCAAGTGTTTACTCAGGCATTTGTTAAAGGTCCGGGGCATAAACTATAACCCAAAATAAAGTCTATAAAAAATTATTTGTTCATTGCTTGATCTCTATGAAAAAAGGTGTAATTGTTTTAAGGTAGTATTTCAGATATTTCAGATGACCATATATTCATTTTTACCTGCTTAACTCCCCCCCCCCCATCCCCTAATTATTTCAAAGAAAACATTTTCTCATGAACCGTCTTTTCAAATAGTAGGGTAAAAAATAGCTTTTCTTTTCAATGAATATCAGTAATCATTAGCAATTTAGCAGTAAAGGATCCCTATACTTCTGTGTTCATTCTATTACTTTGGAGTTGAAAATTCTTCACCCCCAATGTCTTTCAACTTCTTCTCATTTTTGTTCAAAACCCATTCACTGTCATTTGACAATGCCCATCAGCCTGATCATTATCATATTCAGAGCATCTAGAAGAAATATTGATAAATATTTAAATTCTTCTAACATGAGTAAATTTTTATATTCTTGGAATCACATCGGAGAAGTAAAGTAGTTCAAACAACATGAAAACTAGGAAATAAGCGTGAACAGTTTCTTCCTTTCTTTTCTTCTTTATTTCATTAGAAGAAGAAAGTGTAATGCACTTCCTCTAGTGTGATGAAATCTTCTTCATATCATTATAATATTGTGTAATATTTGGCAGTAAATATTTAATAGAACTACTTGTTAATAATTGAATTCCAGAAAAGAAATGAAATCATACTAACCTCTAAATGTTTTCGTATTGTATAGTAATGTTGCTATTTTTAATTCCAAAGAAATTTTTTTTCTTCTTTTAAATATATAAGTTCAATTTCTTGTAATTATTACTTAGCATTAAAAGCAAAAGGTTAATCAGTAGGGTTTTTCCCTTCATTTTTTTTTTTTTTTAAATCTTGACAATGATTGTGAACAGAGATAACTAAATTATAGTTTTAATGGAAATAAATCAATCATTTCGATGAAAATAAACTACTGAATTCATAAAATATATTTCCTTTAAACATAGTGAAATTTAAAGTTTCCCGCAAGAACTTATTTTAACGTAAATCTTCTGTGGAATTTCCAAATAAAAAGAATTCAAAATTAGTAATTAGTTTAATTTTTTTCAATGCAAACAGTTGAGTATAATTTATTTTACTTTCAAATGTTTAATGTTTTAAAAATATGTTCTTGAGATGAATTTTTGTATTTTTCAATTCCATATATTGATCAACTCAAAGGCCTTTTTTTTTTTTTTTTTTAATATCTATGCCTAGAAAAAAAATATTCCCCAGACTTCCATCTGATTTCTCCTATTCGAAATGGATTTTCCTTATAAAAACCTGTTTCTATAATGACAGCTATAAACAAAGACATTTGACAGGAGGAGTTCTCCTGAAGGACATACAATATCTCTTTTGAATTTTTGAACAATAAGTGATTGATTTGTTTAATATCGAAATTTTTGATGATATATTTTAGTATGATATTCAATAAAATTTAAAATATGTTTTATTATTTTTAAACAAACCGCACATAAATATTTTTGTGACTAATAAGTTTAAATTGAAATATTTTTGTGACTACCAATAAGACTTGTTAATAAGTAAATATTAAATTCCTAATTTTCTTCAGCCATTAATGATTTTTTCGTTTATTTTCATTTGATTTTGTATTATTTTTTTAGATTTTCTTTAAGTTGTCACTTCAGTTACAAATTACATCATGATTTTTATCTATTATTTTGAACATTATTTGATCCTGATAGAGATTATATGTAAGTAAGTTTTTATTTATTTATTTTATTTTTTTCCTTTTATTTTCTTTATTCTTTTAAGCTAATATTCTGGGAAAATATATCTTTTCTTATGATTATTTGTTTTTTAAATGTGGAATTCCTATATAAACATTCTTACTTTTTAAGAATTCATAAATGTATAGAAATAAAAATATGTATAGAAATTCAATTTTCTGATTATTTAATATTTTGCAGAATGCATGACACATGTTGATCTTATGAAATTTTTTTTGCAGAGACAGAAAATGAAGGATAATTACAATGATAACAGTCTTAATACGATTTTATTTATAAAGTATTACTTCAATAAAATAATTCTTATATTAAAAGTAAATTAATTTTGTTTCATTTGATTATATATATACTGCATATACTTATATATGATTATATAATATTGGATTTTATCTCTTTCAATTACTTATCTCCATCCAACTTTAACATAATAATAGCACTAAAGGTAGGAGAGTGTTTAAGCTCATTTATAATTTCATTACTGATTTTTGACCAGTGATAAATATTTTTAATTTGATTAAAAAATTACTTCAGCTATATTGAATTAACATCTCTATACTAAGTAATTATCTTGAAGAGTTAATTACAGAAGATTTAATGCTGTCATACTTTTAATTTGCATGCAAATCAAATTTCATGCCATTTGGCCCTTTTGTGATAAGCATTTAAATGACTCATCCCCATCCTACTCAGAAAGAAGGGAATAATTATCCTGAAGTTTGAATAGAGAAGATTTAACTTCAGCCTATTTTTATTTTATTGATTTGAAACATGTATATCAAATTTCATGTTAATTGAACCACTTTTTTAAAAATATATTTAAATAATTTATTTCTATCTGATAACAAAAGTTTAGAGTTGATCCATATAGTCTAGGGTTGATCTACAACTGCAAATTTTTTAATGGGCCAATTAAATTAGTGTATGCTAATTTTCATCAAAATCAATTCCTGCTGTTTGAAAGTGATGCTGAAATAAACATACATATCATGCTAAATTTTATATAATTATTTTATTCATATATTTTTACACCAGTACATTACTGTTTATTTAAAGCAGTTTTATTTCATTTCTATAAACTTTAAGTTTTTATAAAATCTATAACTTTAATTTTAAGATACTTTTATAATTTATTATAATGAAGATAATTATATTTTATGACCGAATTAAAAAAAAAAAAAACTTTTTTCAGGTTAAAATACAAGGGCAGAATATGGAAATGTTGAGATCTGCTTGTGAACAATTCTTAGGAAAAACTACTAAGCAGATCATGAATATTGCAAAGGAAACTTTAGAAGGCCATCAAAGAGCCATTATGTGTACTATGTCTGTAGAGGTAATTCATTGCATTTGTTATTTACAATTATCTGACTACTTTTTTCTTATAAATTCCTTTACTTTTTCTGTTATAGATTTATAACTGTAAATTTAAATGAAAAAAAATCATAATTTATTTATATTGAAACAATTCAATTTTAGGAAATTTATAAAGACAGAAAGAAATTTTCCAAGCAAGTTTTTGAAGTTGCTTCTTCTGATTTAATTAATATGGGTATCACTGTAGTTTCTTATACTATTAAAGATATCAATGATGATCAGGTACAGATCTTTCATATTCTGTATGAATTTCTGCTGTGAATAGATGTGTTTTGAAATTGATGATGTAAAAAATATTTATATTAACATTTTTAAATGAAATCTCTTAATAAATAATAACTTTCAAATAATTTATTTTTGTCGAAATTATTGAAAATGTTAATTTCTGTTTGTATGAAATTTTTTATAATCTAATTAAATTTTAAAAAAAAATGTTAATTTGCTTGTATTTATGTGGTATTAATTTTTATAAAGAATTACAACTAAAGTTTGGAAAATATTTATAACAAATTTTTTTCATCATATCATATTGTTTTAATAATTTCTCTTTCCCTTGAACAAATTCCATATGATTTTTTAGGGGTATTTGAAATCTCTTGGTATGGCTAGAACAGCCCAAGTGAAAAGAGATGCTCGTATTGGAGAAGCTGAAGCAAGAAGAGACTCGCAAATAAAAGTATTTAATATATGAACTTGTAATAGATGTTTTTTGTGATTGTGTGTGTATAAAATCTTTTTTCCTCAGTTTAAAGCTTAATCTGATATTTTGAGTTTTTGTTATTTGGTAATTTGAAGTATTAAAGTAAAAAGTAAATATCTTAATAATTTATTTTTTATGAAAGAAAATTTATTTTCAAATTCTATTGTAAATACAATTTATGCAACTTTTGATTTAATTTTTGTGATTTATTAAAATATATACATAATGATAAAATTGCTTTTATATATTTTGATGTGTTATTAGCATTCAATCTTTATATAACACCATTAACCTGTTTAATTTGAGTTAATATTACAAAAGTAAAACTCAAACATGAGTCTATTTGTTTTATCTTATCAGTTTTTTACATTTCCATTTAGTTAAAAATTATTCACTTAGGTTATTATTAGTAACTTCACTGTGTAAATTGTAAACTAAATTAAAGAGCCACTTGGTTATCTTTTAAGACATTCAGAACAGCATGCATTATAGAGAAATACAGTTGATTAAATATATTCATCATAATTTTTTTTTTTTTTTTGTTTAACTAAAATATGAAATCAATTCTCCATTCTATAACAGTGACTGAAGAAATGAATGGTTCTAAGAGTATTGATTATTTAAATATGTAAAAAAAAAAAAAAAAAAAAACTGTTGTTTTTTTTTTATTTGAATGTTGTCTATTAGTTGTGCAATCATTCTTATTTTACATTTGATTCCAGGAAGCATTAGCAGAAGAGGAACGAATGGCTGCAAGATATGTGAATGATACAGAAATTGCTAAAGCACAAAGAGATTTTGAACTGAAGAAAGCTGCATATGATATGGAAGTTAACACTAAAGTAAATATAATTATTCAGTAATGTGTTAACATAGGATTAAATTTTAATGATTGAAATATTTCACATATTACTACATCAAATTAAAATATTTTTACTGCCTCATGTATTCTTTGAAATACTTTCTAAATAAGACATATGCTTACTTTTTATTGGTTCTTTTAATAAGATAGCTATTCTAAAATTATTTAATTGATTTTAATATTTGAAAATTATTAAATTCAAAACCAAATAAATTTTGGATATCATGGATAAGTAAATTTAAAGCTCCTGTCTCAAAATTTCCATATGTAGACAAAATTTTGAATGATTAATTAGTATGTTTACTATATCTTGTATTTGTTTCGAATTTTCAGAATCTTGATAATATTTTATAATTATTTTTTATATATTTATTTCATATTTTATTGCATTATAATTATTTTTAATTTGTTTTGTGTGTTTTTTAAAAAAGAACCAAATGGCGTATTGGTTCTTTTAATTTTTTTTTTAATTTTTAAAGATGAATTATAGTTTGAAATTTTGTTATATTATGCCAATTATCAATTAATTTTTTTTTTTTTTTTTTTAAGAAAGCTGAATCTGATTTGGCTTTCAATCTTCAAGCTGCTAAAACCCGCCAAAAGATCAAAGAAGAACAAATGCAGGTAAAAGTCATTGAAAGAGCACAAGAAATTCAGGTTCAAGAACAGGAAATTTTACGGAAAGAAAAAGAACTTGAAGCAACTGTTCGAAGACCAGCTGAAGCTGAAAAATATCGCTTAGAAAAACTTGCTGAAGCTAATAGGTTTGCATAAGCATGAATAAAATGCTTACTCTTCATCTAACAATCCTTAATTTTTAAAAAAATATTTCAAATTAAAATTTTTCTTCATAAGCAGTATTTATTATTTTTTTGTTTAAACAATGTCTAATCTTTTTTCCCTTCTTGCAATCAGAAATCGAGTTATAATGGAAGCAGAAGCAGAAGCTGAGGCTATCAGAGTAAGTCTTTAAAACCGTAAAAATTAATGTAACCTGATCACAATATTTTGTTCATTTCTAAGATATTTCTAAGTATTTGATATATTTCTAAGATATTTGAAATTGTCAGTGGCTGTTTGCATCTTTTACCATGTGCCATATGTTTTGAGATTTCTGAATTATTTTTATGAAAATGCATATAGCATTACATAAAACACTTATGTAACTTATCTATCAATGATCCGATCCTGTAATTCAGTATTATTAAATTGAATTTTTTTTTTGTCTGGTTGATGTGCTGAAGTTTAAGTGAAGTGTGTTAAATTTATATTCTTAACTTCTCAGTATTTCTATAGCTGGGAAAGAAATTCATCTCACTAATTGAATAGGGCCAAGATTGAATATGAAATTTTACTGTTAAAAATATTTTTCAAATTATTTTTAACATTTAAGTTAAAATAAACGAATATAATAAAAATGTGAGAAGTAATCATTAATTTTATTGATCAGATTACCTTATGTTTTTTTCCTCACCTACATTTGAAAATAAGTGAAGTGATAGTTGATTTGTATAACAATAATTAAAAACCTTGTCTATAATCTATATTTTGGTGACATTTATGATGAGATTTATATAGAGAATTTTTGATATTATATTTCTGCTTTTATCACTTATTTGTAAGTTCTGGTAGAATTTTTAAATTTTTATTTTATTGCTTTTAAGTTCATTCAAGCAGTATTACCCTAGGGCCAGGATAGCCTGGTTGGTAGGGCGTTGGATTTGCATCCCTTGGGTTGTGAGTTCGAACCCACAGGCCGAAGACTCCCTGTGTTTGTGGTGGCTGGTGCACGAATTAGCCTGTTGAGGCCACAAAGTCCTCCAAGTCGAGGCAATACCACTATGGGTACTGAATCAGAGATGTTTTGATTCATGTTTGATTTATGATCTGTGGATGAGTGAATATAATGTATGAATAAAGTCTGCCCAGTAAAGGGGGTTGCAACGCATGAGTAGCTAAGTCATACTCTTGGCTTTAGATGGCGCTACTGAAAACAAGAGTTTCCAAATTCTTGGCTTAAAATCTCTGACTTCTTCAGCTTGCTTGTATATGACAAATGCCATAAGAAACAATTACTGTATTATCTTACTTTCTGTAGTAAGTTTTTGACCTTTTGTAGTTCACTTTATTCATCATTTCAGTGCAATGCATGTAATCAATTTTTTTTGTTTCATTTATAATTAAAATAAGAATATAAATGTACAGCTTTATTTGCCTGGTGGCAATGATTAGAAAAAGTATAGATATAGAATGATTAATCTATGTTATTATAAAAATGCTGTATTTATGTATTAAACTTTTGAATGTTTTACTGCTTTGTTAACAGAATATAGAAATTGAGGAATATTTGGCTTTGTATTAATCCATTTAAACTCAGCATTAATATTTAATGCTGTGTAGTACTTGCAAGGCAATTATTAAACCTCCATTAATATTTATAAGGCATCTATATTTCACTCCTCTATCTAATCCAAACATATTTCATTAATTTGTTTTGGAGGAAGGGGGGGGGTATTGCCTAAAAATCAATATTTTTCCAAATTTCTAAACCTTTTTGATTGTTCTGTGCAATCCATTAATGAAATTTTGAAATTAAAATGCCATTATGCTGAAATTATTTGTATATTGTTTTGAATTATTTTTGAAGAGTTTGAAATTAAGTTTTATTTTTTAATACTTAACTATCTATTAATAAAAAAAAGGCTTTTGAAATACTGTTTTACTGATGTTTTAATAATTAAAAAAAAAACAATTTTTTCAGAATTTAATTTTGACTTAAAGTTATTTTTGGTGTTTTCAACATAGAGCAAAAATATATATTTGAATCTGTTTTAAAATAAGTTGGGTAATACTGGATTAAAAAATAGGTGAAACCTCTTGATCGACCATCATATATTTTCAGTTATTAAAAATATTTGAGCTAAAATAACTATTTATACTGATTTGATTATATTTGATTATTAATAAATATCTAATGCTTCAATTGATCTTTTAATTAATATATTATCAGCTTAACTATAGATTTATGAATCCTTGTTTTTTCATATATATATATATATATATATATATATATATATATATATATATATAATAAAGCTGTATTTTTATAGCTAAGAGGTGAAGCAGAAGCATTTGCTGTAGAAGCAAAAGCAAAGGCCGAAGCAGAGCAAATGGCCAAAAAAGCAGATGCTTTTAAGGAATATAGAGAAGCTGCAATGGTGGACATGGTTCTTGATACTTTACCAAAGGTATATATTTGAAATATCATCAAGTATTTGTCAATACTTTGGATCTGAGTATGTGATTGTGTAATTTAAATTCTATATTATTTTTAAATTTTGTCTAAGTGTCCAGATTTTTCTAAAAAATTTTTGTTGTGGACATAATTTAATATGATAGAATGTAACCAGATTCTTACTGTGCTTGTAAATAGATAGGTAGTAGGCGATATTAAATTTTTTTTTTGTTTAATGTATATATAAAACTAATATTTTTCATTTTTAAAAGAATGAATTCTTATTTATTATACATTTTTTGTAATATAACTGACTCATAGAATTATTAATTTTTTTAGAGTTTGTTGTTGTTTTCAGATTTTTGTTTAAAGGGAAGAAACAGTATAATCAAAGTATTATGATTAAGATAGACTATTTTACTAATAAAAAAATTTCTGCTATTCATTTTTCCCCATTGAATATTCTTTGTGAATCTGAAAAATATTTTTTATGTTACATAGGATCCTGTTGCATAAATAACTATGATTAAACAGTTATATATATATAAAGAATTATCTCTTATGGTCTTTGAAGTAGCTGTTTTTAAGAGAATACTCTAGATATTAGAATATTAATAGTTAAAGAAAAGTTATATTTATGTCTTTATGTCTTTAAAAGGAAAAAAATCTTATTACAAATGCATAATTTTATATTTGTGAAATTAGAATAAATTACTAATTTAATGTTTTTTTGATATTGATAAATTATTATACATTAAACAAAATGTTGAGATAAGCTTATAAATATTTTATTAAAGTTTCATTTTTATAATTATCTTTCTTAATAGTATTCTTAGAAATATCTTAATATTTTTCTTAATATCTTAATATTTTTCTTAATATCTTAATATTTTTTCAGAATACGTTAGAGAAATACATTAGAAATATTTTCAATTAAAAAAATCATTTTCACAGAATCGCCTAGCTGTTATTTTATTTAATACGCATTTGTATCATTTTAACATGTTTTTACTTGAAATTTAATGTGAATATTTACATTTATTAATTTATTTATACTTTAGATTGCTGCTGAAGTAGCTGCTCCTTTGACCCAATGTAACCGTGTTGTGATGGTATCTGATGGGAAACATGATGTTGGGGCTGGCAGATTGACTGGTGAAGTTCTTGATATCATTGCACAAGTACCTCATGTTGTAACTAAGCTGACAGGTGTTAATATTACCAATGTAAGTTACATTATCTACCCTAAATTAATAAAACTGAAATTTGGATAGCACTCTAATAAAAAGTATTATATACTTTTGTAAAATAGTTTTTGGTAAGATTTGAAAAATGTTCTTTTAAAATATAATTTAAATTTCTTTGTTTTGTGTATAAAATTGAAAGATTAAACAAAAGTATTAGTAAAAAATTAATTTAAAATTAAATATGAAAATTTACAGCACTTTTTTCGTTTGATGCATTTTTAAAAAATTCTTTAAGACATACAATTAATATTTATATATATAAATATAAAAAAATTCTATAAATAAATTAATAGTAGGCAAATGGAAAACTCATTTAAACTATATAATTTTTTGGAAATGTGTAATGATATATTGATTTATGGACAAATACTCAAGTTGACAACAATAGGGGGGGGGGGGAAAGCTGTTTTGTTAAGCTTTGCAAAATAGTCCCAAGTATGTTTTAATGAATTGGGTGTATAAATATCATTCTTTCCTTTTCTTAATTAAAAAAAGATATTTGTTATAAAATGAAAGATTGACTTATTCAGAATATTTCCCCTTAGAAAATACATTTATCCATCTTTTGGGCAACAATTCCACAAAGAAAAAAAATTGATTGATAAGATGCAATTTAGTTATCAAGCCAATTTTTAATATCTGCATGAGAATATGGTTTCTGTATTTGCTAAATACATTAAGTTGGGTATCATATCCCAGCAAAATGATTCTAAAGTCTCTTTCATTGTTCTAGCACGATGTGGGCAAGCATTGTAGTGTTGGAAAACAACTTTATTTTGTCTTTTCCCATATTCTGGATTTTTTCCTTCAATGTTCTATTCAGATTGATCAACTGTAACTTGTATTGATATTTTCTACTAGTAAAGCTTCCAAATCATTATATTATATTTTTTTTATGGTTTACTATGTTTATTGATATGCATATTGAAACCATCATTTTTAAATTGCCGAAACCATTCTAATTGCATTTGTAACTGTCTAACAGTAGCCAGTGTGTTTCTGCTGCAGTTTGCAATTAAATAACATAACACACTTCTTGCAAATGCTGTTTGTTTGGCACAAATTTGATATGTTTTCTAAGTTATTTTTTAAAATTATTAACCTAATGTTATACATTTGTTTTTAAGGTTTGTTGTCAAAATGTTCAAGCGTAACTTTCTTGATTGATTTGCAGGCAAGCATTATTATTAATGCCATCTATTAAAATTTTTAAAATTGACAGAGCCATATTTATACATTGAATACAAAGTAATTTTTATCTAAAGCAGAATACAAACACCAGCATTTGACATTCTAAGTAAAAATATTCTATATTTAAAATAAAAATAGTTTTGATTTCATGGAACTCTTCCTATAACTGTATGATAAAAATACATATATCTTTATATAGTTATGAGATTATCTTTTTGTATAGTGTCATTAATAATGGTGAATTTCAGCTTTACTTAATATTACTTCTCAATAATTATATGAATTGCTTCACCACTTAGACAATATCAAACAGATTTCATTTTTCATATCAAACATAGAGTAAAATTATATACAGAATTATATCCAGACATCTTATGCTAAAAAAACATTGGTCGATGTTTGAAAAATGCATTCTATTGATGAGTAATAAATTATATAAAACATTATTTTAGGTATTTTTACAGCAAAATGAATATTTCTTTTTGAATAGATGTGATTTGATTTTCATATATATTTCTCCGAATAATTATTAAAGGTCATTAAGTTACCATCTTAAAAAGAGATATTTTTCTATAACAATGCATTTTAATCAATCATTACAGCCATATTTATATAATTGTTTCTTAATTTTTTTTTAAATTTCAAAAATATATCAGGAAATTATTGTATTTTTTGAAGATTCCTTGAGTTACGGCAATTTAAGTAAAATCTAATTCATATATAAAATGCAGTGATTTGTTTCAATTTATTATTTTTTTAAATGAACATTTGTAATTAAATTAAAATGCAAATATTTGGCATTTACCAATATATATTTTTTATTTTTTCAAAATTTAGTCATTGAAAATTGCTCAAGCTACCATGTAAGGACTTCATCAGTAAGGCAAACATGGAGTGTAGAATGCTATTTCTGTCCAGTACAATCAAACATTATTCCAATTTGAATTTTTCCCCCATGATTCTTCAATTATTTATATGTTATGTTTTTACTTTTTTTGTGTGTCTTTTTGATTTCATTGAAAAAGTGTTTTCCTATGTATGCACCATATTTACTAAATCTTAGTACATGTCAGTGCATGATACTATATTATTAATAAATGTAGTTATTACCTTTTAAATAACAATGTAGAAAAACATTTAACCATTTTTTTTTCTATATCTGACCTGCTTCTTCATTTATAATAAACTCTCATTTAACACTTTTTTGCATATCATAAAATATAATGAATCAGAATTGCTTGATAAATTTTTATGTTTACATATATATATTTTTGAAAATTGAATCATAATTTCCATTTTTTCTTAATTATCACTAAATTCATACTTAAATCCATTGTATATGTTCTGTTGTTTTTTATTCAAAAATATCTAGCTTTTTGAATTTCATTCCATCTTTTTATGTACTTTTAGTCATTTTAATATTTATTAAATCTACATGTTATGCTTTTCACTATAGTGGCCTAGTTTGGTAAGTGTACAAATTTTTTGGATATAATATATTTCAATTCTTAGATTATGCTTTGTTTTTTGAAAATTATAACATACTCAAAAACATTAGCATGGAAAGCCTTAAATTAATATTTTAATCTTTCTATATATCTGTTACAATCTCATAAATGTATAAATTTTTTAAGAATAAAATTTGTATTCATTTTGGAAGATTCATTAGCATGTGAACATTTCTATATCTTATATTTATAAGTAAATTAAGGTTTTTTAACATTTAGGAACATTAAAAATTCTAATTTTTTTCTTTTCTTTTTCCCTCTAATACTTCTAAAAGTGAAAGTGTTTTTAACACATTGTAAATTATCAGATATATTGCATATGTATCTATATATTTTACAAATACAATATATTTTTATTATGAGCAGCATCAAATATGTGAAAATATTTAAAATATCTAATTTCCCAATAAAAGTATTTTCGTGTGTACAAATTAAAATATATTTTAATGCAGTGTTAATGTTTTGCATTTTATTAATTTAAATATTAACCCAATTGAGATGTGCCATAATAAAATCAAAGAATTACATATTTGCATTGAAATGACATTACATTTTTTTGTGCAATTTGATTAACAAATATTTATTAATAAACAAGACATTGTATTTTTCCTGAAAATAAATTTCATGTTTTAAAATTTGTCATACATTAAAAAATGTAATATATATTCGAAATTCTATTAGCTTATACCTTTATTTTTCAATTTCTCAATTCTTTCTTTCTATCAATTCTATATGATTTTGAATAAGTTTATAAGTAGCACTCAAATTGACAAATCATATATGAATTTAATAATAAATTAAAACACAATATTATTTAAAATCTTGTTCCAAGACAAAGTACTTTATGTAAAATCAATTTATTCAGTAATAATATCTGCTTCTTAAATAGAAGTGATATAGGATTTTGAATAATAATGTGATAATATTCACAGATATATTTCTTTCATTAATAAGAATTAATGAAAAAAGTTATATATAAGAATTATTTTCATTAATATATATAATTAAAATTGTACTTATTTATAAAAATAAAATTTACAGATACAAATATAATAATAATTATTATTACTATTATTATTATTTTTGCAAGAAATAAATGCTTCAATAGATGATGCTAATTTCTTTGTATGGCAATTGTATTTCAATTTAGATGAATAAAAATATTATAATTTTAGCAACTTTTTATGCTTCAAAAATTTCCTAATGGAAATATATAATTATGAATGATGAAATCATAATTTTAAATAAATTTACAGATGAACACTATTTCAAAGCATTTAATAGGATTTTAAAAAGTTTATTTTAAATTGATTTATCTAAGAAAATAATTCATTTTCATAATGTGCTTTAAATTTTTGTCTTATTTAATTTCAAATTATTTATAAAATTTCAAAGATTTTTTTTTTTTTAAAGAAACATTGAGAAAATTTTCCCCATTCAATTATTAAATTAAAAATTATTAATTTATTTTAGAAATGCATTTAGTTGTTATTGTTACTTAGTTTTCATTTTGAACTGATAGCACATTTATTTTGCTTACTTCTATTATAATGTGCTAAATAAATTTTCTTTAAAAATCTGAAACTTGTCTCTATTTGCTATGAAATAAGAATTTATATACCTTAATGTAGTGTGTTACAGTTTGCTAATCTGACAATTTATAATTTTAGAAACAATTTCATATGTATGAATTCATGAAGAAATATTTTTACGATGTAAACATTTGATTTATAATGTTAATCCCTTGTATTAATATCTTTTCATTCATCTAATTTTATAATGTAAAATTAAGAAAATAGAGATACAAGCTCAAATTAAGTAAGTCTGAATTAAGATGTGATGGAAAATTGGACTAAAATGTTAAGAAAAGAAAATATTTCTTAATATAGAAAAAATGTAAATTGTGTAAATAATTTTTATGTTTATAATTTTCTTAACACCCTTGTTTTTATGTCAAAACAAGAATTGATTTTAAATGGATGAAATAATATTTTGAATTATTATGCTAGATCTTGAATTTCATCCAAGTATATTAAACTAAATAATTCTCTTTTGTTATGAACATAAATCCTTTATATTTTTTAAATCTAAAATGTATGTATAAATATTAATATATTATAAAGTATAACACAATTAAAAAAGGAATTTTAAAGTGTAAATGAAAGAAATATATAAAAAAATGCTATTTGTATCATAAAATGTTGAATCTATGAAAATGTGTATTGACTTCAAATTAGTTTCAACAAATAATTTTTCTTAAATCTTTCAAAAAAAAAGTTAATTGCAATATTAAAAGTAATCTAATTAATAATAAACCTAAATATTTAATTTTATTATTGATTAGATGATTTTTTTTATTCAAAATAAAACATATTTTCATGAAGTAAGCATTTCGTTCACAAATGTTATGCATATTGTATTATGATCCATTAATGAATTTATTATAAAAAATAGTTGCATCTGCTCTATTTGAACACTATAAAATTCCCACTTAGTTTCTATTAGACTTTTTTCAATTTTTGTCTGTTATTTGTTATTAACCTGTATATTAACCATATTAATTTATATTGAATAATATCTTCAGGTTGGAATTCATAAAAATCATCATCGTTTTGCAATTAAAAAATACTGATTAAAAAAAGAATGTTTATATGTAAATTTTTTATATCATTAGCTAGGTTGCCTTCCATTGTGATAACTAGAAAAGAGTATTAATAAGCATAGTATCATTATTCAATAAAAAGTTGTAAATATTAGTAATATACGTTGCATATTTGTATTATGCAGTTGCAAATTTCTATCACAGATTTTAAATATTTGTTGCTAGAAAGTGCTAATAAATTCATAAGCTCTGAGATTTTACAAAGTACAAAAATAACCATTTTTATAATTATTATTTTTAGGATAAGCTTTTTATAGGCAACATACCACGATTATTTCATTTATGTAATCCGTGGATGTCAAGTCATATAATTATAATGCATGCAGCTATTTTGTTTAACATGGGAAAGTTTTTAAAAATTAGATTAGTTAGATAATACAGGATGTAAATATTGAATTTGTTTTCAAAGGACATGCATAAAAAAAATATTTGTATGTTGAATAATTGAAATTATGATGAGTTATTTTACATGGCTTGATTTTACAGTCACACTATTAAAATAAATTAATAGCTAATATGAAAGGAGATATGATTTGAAGTTAAAATGGATCTTTAATTTAGCACGAAGGAAACTACTTTATTATAAAATTATTAACTGCTAATAGTAAGAGCTTTTTAATAGAGTAGTTAAAGTTAACTTTCTGAAATCAATATATCTTATTCTATTTTTATACAAGTAGTTTAAACTTATTTAAAATTAATTAGTAATTCTAAAATAAATAAAAAATCAAAAGCTAGAGTTCCTGCATCTAAAAAATATCAATATGATATTTGCTATATAAGTGCTTAATGGAAAACAGCCCTTCTGAAGATTATGGCTATAAGATTAAATATTATTCATTTGAAGCCCTTTTTATTAGCTTATTATTTTTGTGCATTTTCTTTCATGGTAGAAATAGCTAATATATGTGGTTTTGATATTTTTAATATTGCACTTTTGATATATTTTTTGTCATTTAATTGTGTAAATGAGATTGTAATAATTTAGAGGCACACTTTTCATTCACTACATTTAATGTTTCACTCTAACCAGCTTATTATTTTTATGTATGTATTTGCGATGAAACGATCAGAGTTTACTGTAAGAAACAATATACGTATATGGCTTTTTACATTGTATATTTTTGTTAATTGTTACATTTAATGGTATTTGCTATGCAGTTTGTTTTAGTTCAATAAATTTGCTTTTAGAATGTTTTCACTGGTGATAACTAATGCAAAGCATACAGAAAGTTTCCTTTAAAATCACTGTCAAAAAAGTTTAAAGAAGAAATCATTTCTAGAAAGCTACACATATGTATAACATATTACTCTTAATTTGAAAATAATCTCCACTTATTTCAATAAAATATGAAATAAAAATAATTTGTTTCTAAATTTATCTTTTCTGTCTTATAATATCTAAAAAAGGTGTTTCGTGTTCAAATGTGCAAAGTTCCAAGCCTTATGTATTTTGAATAAAGTGGCTCAAATTTACTCTCATTTATAGCACACAATTATAGTATTTCTTCAGAAGCTACAAGATGGAAATCAGTTGATAAAAGTAAGAAATTTTACAAATAAAATAAAAAACTTGATATTTGTTAGGTTAAGACAAAACTAAAGCAACATATTTACAATTAACTGATTATGCTAAAAAGTTTAATTGTTAAATCTTTATGATTTTAAAATCACAAATGCAAAATAATTTAAAGACTGAAATTTTCCTTTGGTGCATTATCTTTTGCAAATTCTTGTTTGATAATATGGAAACTTAATATGGATGTGGTCCAGTGTAGATACTCTTCTGCTGGTTAATAGTTGGCTGATAAAACTGGCTGACCAGTATTGTATATAACTGTTGTGGTTCAAAAAATGGTAACATTGTTTGCATTGCTACAAACAATATTCTTTAGTTGAAATTTTGATTTTTAAAAAAGCATAAATTTATAATACAAAAAAATTTAAAATATTTTATTGCATTTATATATACACTCATTTTAATTTAATATCACAATCAAGGACTGTACCAGTCCAGAAATAATAAAGAAAATGATAAGACAATTAAGAAAAATAAAATATAAACTCTAAATCCAGCATTCTTTTTCATTGCCTGAAATGAAAAGAGACATGTCTTCATTTAGAGATTTAATTGATACAAAATAATTTTTTATGATATTCTAAGCAAATAATAATAACAATAATTGTATTTAAAATATGATTGAAATGTTTGTACAAAAAGATACAATGGAATCTCAGTTATTCAAACTAATGTGAAAAAATTTAGAGAGTAGGAAACCATTTAAAAAATCCTGTATAGGGCTTAAGAAACAAAAGTTATTCATTCAAATATATAAAGGTGACTTGCATAATCACTGTAGATTTGCAGCATCTCAAAAGTTTTTCAGTGTACAATTATGATCATCATTTTATTTAATTTTGTATGCAATATTTAAGCTCATTAACAATTTGATTGCATTTCTTTTAGAGCTTTTAGTTTTCAAGTGGAGATGGTACATGTTTATTTGTAGAGGAAGAAAAAAATTCTTAAAGTACTATTTATTTTGAAAACATAACCTTGGGGTGATTTTTCTCATATAAGATTGATATGCAATGAATAAGATGAGTGTATTTTCGGATTCCTTTACCTTTATCCTGTTGTACGCATTTTTTTTCTCTGCTTGACCAATATTTTATTTAAAATTTTTGTATTTATTACTCCTATGTCAAGTTCAATTTAGCAGACTTTTCCACTGTGCGGTACATTGTCTAATTCTGTTGATAATCAATATCTCTTGGTGCATACACAAAGGCACATTTATATCTAAGAATAATAGGCAGTACTACCTTTTAACTAGGTAGTTTAACAATAACATGCATTTTTCTTTACTCTATGGTTT
This sequence comes from Argiope bruennichi, assembly GCF_947563725.1. Classification (NCBI taxonomy): domain Eukaryota; kingdom Metazoa; phylum Arthropoda; class Arachnida; order Araneae; family Araneidae; genus Argiope; species Argiope bruennichi. Next base: position 56,360,422 of record NC_079159.1, on the reverse strand, counting down.
CTGAAGGAAAGAAGGTACTGACAAATTTACAGTTCTAGAGTTATTTGAAACAGGGTTTTAAATAAATTTTTATGGTTTTTTTTCTTATTGTTCAATTGCAATTCCATGAATTTTTTTATAAATAAGAATATGATCTGAAGAAGATGTTACAATTTCTTCATTAAAGCTTAAAGTTTCACCAAAGCAATTTTTTCTTCTTATTAATCAGTACTTGAAGTTATACCAAATAACATCACTACATAATGTGATATAAGTTACAATATCCCAATAGCGATATTGTACATATCACCACAGCCAATACAATTTGAACAGTTAAATAAGCCTATATTTCATTCTTTAATTTAAAAAAGAATTACAGTTTAGTTGATGTTTTTGACTAATATAAATTGTTTTTCTTTAAAATTTTCCTCTTCCTATTTTTTTTTAATGAAAGCAGCTTCATATATATTGATATTTTCCACATATGTATTTAAAAATGCTAATTTAAAAAATAAATTAATATTATAAGAAAATAATGACATTTTACTCAAAGAAAATTAAAACCTCAAAAATTTTTCTAAGATACTTTTTAAAAAGATGTAAAATTAAATATGTACAAAAATTATCATTTAAAAAGCATTATACTATTGAAAAATCAAAAAGACAGCAGATTTTCTACTTGAAGAATTATAAATTATTTGATTCAACAATTTTCATTTTTAAGCATTGAAATGCAAATCAAAATTAATTCCCCATCATTTTAGCAAAAAAATACAAAGAATAAAATATGCAATTTTAAAATACCCAATGAAAGAATCAGGTGATATTTATGATATTAAGAAGATATTTATAAATCTATATGAAAATTAATAATAATAATTGTTTGAACATACTTTTCTTTATGACAGAAGTTGAAATAACACATTTACTGAAACTTCTATATGTTAAACCTTTTAATCAGTATTTAATAAAATTAAAATCTTCAAACATAAAATTAAAAAGACATACCTCACGCAATTCTTCATTTCCTTCTTTAATGTTTTCTGTAGTACCCATAACTGTATCAGCAATACGATTGATATCTTGATCCTTAAAAGATAAATTCAGTGTTTAGTATTTAATATTATTGCTTACTCAGTCAATATTGAAAGATCAATTTCTTGTTAAGAAAATAAAAATTTTCTGTATAAAAAATGTAAGCAATATTTAACCTACAGATAATTCTGCTACAAAATTTATATTGAGAAACAATATATATATATATATATATATATAAAGACTTCTGAGTGACTCTGGATCAAAGAGTTTTTGATTCTCTTTAGCATGGGCTAGTATTTCTCTTCTATGATTCAATAAATTCAAGAATCCATTCATAGAAAGTATCTGATATCAGCAAAATCAGAAGTAGTTAATAAATTAGTAGTTAATAAATTATTAATTAATTTATTACTAATTATTAACACACTATTTATAGTTCCTAACAATATGTAGTTCTTTTTATTTTGGTCAGTCTGTATATATAGAAAGCAATTCAAAATACCAGACTCGCTTATAAATGGCTATAACTTCCTTGTAAACAATAATAGAAAAAAAAATTAAGCACAATATAAAAGAAGTTTATTTTGTTTCTGTATATGAGAATTCCCCCATGTGAATTTTACTAGATGGCATTCATACAGTAGACCATTTTATGTCATACACTTTTAAGTATATTTGATAATAATGGATCTTTACTTAGATGCATGTGATTATCTATATCATCTGGAATTACATCTTATGCCTTCATTAGGATAACAAATTCTATCATAATACCTTCTTTGTGTGTAAAACAGAGACACTAAATGTAAGTATAGAGAATATGATAATGAAATGCACTACTATTTTGATGTAATCAATGTAATTAAGGATAGTAACAATGAACAATTACTACAAACACAATATGTTTTCTTAATATTGTGTACAAGGAAATTATAGCCATTTGTTTTTATAGTTTTGAATTATCTGTGTGTGTGTGATACAACAAAGTAGTATATATAGTAATTGTTTTGAATGTGTGTGTGTGACACACACATAATATTATGTCCAGTTTACTTTCCTGTTTTCTTTAAAATTTTTCCATTGTTTACAATGCTTTTTGTAAGCTACTCAGTTATCCTGAGTTCTTTCATCTAAGTAGTTTCTGAGATTTACAGTTCTTGGTTTATAACAATACCTTTGTCTGTTTGAAGAGTGTAAATGAGGAGTAATGTTATATATAATTTCATGTCACATTATTGCCATTAATATAGAAGTAAAAAAAGAAGTATTATGGTATAATAGTGCAATTCATTGAAAAAAAAATGATTAAACATTTCAAAAAATATTTTATTTTACTAATATAACATTTTAAGTCAATTTATACCAGACTTATGACAATACATTTTTTTTTTTTTTATAAATTCTATTTAAATCATCTAATAGATACTCCTTTGAAACAGATGAATGATTTTAAATGGTTACCATGAAAGGAAAAAAAAAGTTATGTTTATTATAATTTTTTTAAATTTTTCTTCTAGCATGTAATTTTTTGAATAAATGCATTTATGAGGGGAACATGACAATTATATGATATGAATAAAACTGAAGTGAACAGTCTTAAGATATTCCTTTTATTAATGCTGTTTGTAAAAGAAAAAAAGTATCACTTAAATATTACAGAAAAAGTAAATAATTATCATTCAATATAAATATCTTTTATCTAAGCAGACTCTTTCATTTGTCATTGTACACAAATTTGGATAAATGTTGTTTGAAATATGATAAAAGAGATTATTAGTGATATGATTTGCACTCCACTTTATTTTTCAGTTGTGTAATTAAAGACTTCCAAGGACATATATTTTTTAAAATTCTAAATTCCCATTCTATTAAAAAGAAGACTAGATTAATTATTCTAAAGCAACATGGAAACCTAATTGGGTTTCCCATCATTTTTTGAAAACAGAAAAATGTTCAATAAAAGAATGAAGCAGATGACAAAAGGAAGGAAACTAAATTTTTTTATTAGGAAATAAAATGATTTTTAGAACTATTCAAAAGAAGGAAAATAAGCCCCAAAAGAAATAAAACGATTTTCAGAACTATTCAATCAAAATTTTCCTTTTGAAGAATTAGTATACATAACTGCCCAGTGCCACCTGCATCACTGTGCTCAGTTTAAAAAATCTTCACTAATGTGAAATCTAATCTTTTGTTTTGTGTGTAACAATTCAGACAAGATTTTTTTCAAAAAATGAAAGTGAATAAAGCTAAGCATGAAAAATAATGTTAATGGGATCATAAACTTCGCATTTTTTAAAGGCTAGAATGTAGTAAAGGGCAATGAGTGAAGATCAGTAATTTTTATCATGCTGATTCATTACATTTGACATGGGATAGTAAGAAGTTGATTCTATTATTTTTTGCCAGCAATTTTTTTCTACTTTGTATTTGACAATACATTTTTTTCTATTAATAGATTACCATTTATTTTGATTCAATTTTTAATGATTAGTTTTGACTGAAGTTTTTTTAAACTATAGAATTCAAGGTCATTATTGTTTACTTTTGATGTTATTATATATTTACATCTAATCCATGCTATAAATTATAATTTTTTTTATCTCTTAAGCACCATGCATGAAATTTTCTTACTACAACTTCCATTAATCTGTAATAATCATATCTAAGATATTACAAACAGATAACAATCTATCTAAATAGACATATATTCTAATTTTAGAAGATATGTTAAATGCATTTTCTTATCTAATAGTATTACATAAAATAGACCATAATAATGTAGAAAGAGAAAGACAGATAATTTCTATTAGTCCAATTAGTTTGCTAAGTTAGTTATAAATTTTTAAGCAAGATTTTAAAAAAATTTTTATTACCTGCTGCAATACTTTTTCTGATAAAATTTCCTGTAACCTTCCAATTTCAACAACTTTACCTTCAATTTCCCTAAAAAAGACAAGAGCATGAAATAATTAAACAAAAAATGCACAGATAAAAGACTTTTAGAAAATTAAAAAGTATAAAAATATTTAAAAGTATTTGGAAAATTAAAAAGTAAAAGAGTTAAAGTATAAAATTTATGAATGTGAAACATTCTTACAAAACATTTTTAAACCATATAATTCTACAACATAGTTAACTGTTTTTTTGACTGAATGAACAATTTAATTTGATAAAAGTCCCATTTTGAAAGTTTATGAAGGGTATTGTAAGACAGATCTCATCATTTAAAATTTTGATATGATTACATCCAAATCCAGATGTCCCTCTCCCAAATCATGGTTGCAAGAGCCAAATTAATGAACTATGTACAGTTTATTATCAGAATATATTTCATATATATAATGGATATAAAAACATGTCATATATAAAAGATTCACACATATCATAAAATATCAGAATAATTCATTTTCCTAAATTTTAAATATGAAGATATTATTTAATTACAATTTTCACACAATTCCTTCATTTTTTAAATAAATTATTAAAACTGCTTTTTTTATAAGCAATATCTTATCTTCATTCCAGCAAAATAACTCAGCACTTCTGTAACTGAGTAACAGAAGATTTTACATACAGCATATTCATCTTATTTTGAAATTTTAATAAAATGAGCTTAGATCAGATAAAAGAATTGCTTTTAAGAGAATTAATTAGAACTCAATAATAATTTCTAATAAAGGATTCCATTTTAAAAGTATAACAAAAAACAGAATCATAATTTAAAAAAACAAACAAATTGTCAAATTATTCTTTTATATATATTTAAAATCTGAATTGCAAATGTATTTGTTAAACAAATAATGTATTTAATTAAGACAAAATCATACCTAACTTCATCAACTAAAGTATTCATATCCTCATACAACCTTTGATTCTCCTCTTCAAACTAAAAATTAAAATAAAATATTACTATGAGCAAAAATTTATATTAATTCAGAGCAGTATGAATGAATAGCAAATTATTAGATATACAATTTACTGAAATAGACACTTTGATTTAAACCAATATATTAAAACAGTGTTTTTAAAAATACATTTTTTAAACCACTGTTACAGAAAAAAAGAATATAGAAGCAATTTGAATTTTATTACAAATTTCCCAAAATGTCAATATTAAATATACAGAGATATGAGTAATAAAAAAAAAATCCGAAAATAAAATAAAGTTTAAAAAATTGAGATTAATTCTAAAATTATAACTGGCAAGCTTACAAGGTTATCAGTTATAATTTAAAAAATTCTTAGTAGTATTTTTATGCTACTATATCAGGGGTGGCAAACGTTTATGGATCAACATGCCATTTTTTCTAAAGAAATTTCTAATGAAATACAGATGTGCCATCAAATAATTTTGGCCTGTGATATTTGGGAAGATAATAAAACTAAATACTAACAACTCAAAACTCTTTATTTACTATGAAAAAATACATTTTGCACTGTATAGTAGTATATACATGTAATACAAATTAAAATAGCAGTAATGTGACTTCAGTTGTTGCAAATTAGATGACGAATAATATATATTAGAATTGTAAGATGTTCAGAATGCCTGCTGAATTGGAGTCATCTTCCAAACGGTTTCTAAGCAAGAGTTTAATGTCATTCTTCTCTGAAAATGACTCGCAGGAATAGACAAAAATATGCTTAAAATAGAATGAGCCAGCTTCTTCAAACAGTTAAATGTTTGAATCGAATTCCATGCTTCAAAATTTTGTTATTGTCATTTTTACTGATGTTGCTCATTAAACTTTCTGTTTCATTCAATTTCAACTCTTTCCTGGTTCAATCAGTTGCATTTCAAATTCTTCGATTTCCAACCAATCGAATTGGGACAAATTCAGCTTATCAAATGAAGTCACATGCAAGCCATTTTGGAAACAATTTTGATTGGCAGCGTGCACAAAATATTTTGTTGTATGGCATCCCACTGTTTCACCATCCCTGTACTATATCATTGATTTTTAGACTGATGATTATATAATCAAAATCAAATCTAGATTTAAAAATAAACAATAACTTTCATTTCTACTTCTCATTCATTAATTTTATTAACAATACATAAATACCAACTGATATCCAAATGCCAATGAAAATGCATTTTGCTCTTTGACACTCCTCATATTTTATAAAAATTTTAAAAAATACATTAGTAAAAAATTAACCACCACATTATTCAAAAAATGCACACAAAGATTTATAAGCAACAACAGAAATTTGGGAAAAGAGAATTTATATTTCAAATGATTAAAACAATTATATAATAAAACACTTTCTAAGATAGTTTATTTGCTAATAAATTTTAAAACATCCTCAAATAATTAAAAAAAAAAATAACCATTTGTAATTCTTCAGGTGAAAAATCGACATCAGGAGATAAATCAGTAGAAAAATCAGATGGTGAATAGGAAGAATTTTGAAGTGATTCTTTTTCTAAATTTATGTCATTTGTTTCTTCTATAGTTTTGAGCTCAGGTCGCTTTTCATCTTCACTTTCCTTTAATTTCTGTTTTCTGAAATCACTTTCCAATCTCAGCCTGGAAAGAAAAAACAAAATTTTGCTTTAAGTATATTTATAATGAATGAATTTTTAAATTCTATGAATGAAGGAATATTTCAGTCATTGAAATTAAAGCCACTAAATATTATTTAAGTATCATACTTTCACACAACATATATAACAATAAAACTTAAATTAAGTTTTTTTTAACATTGTAATTTAAAACAGAAATTTTAAAATACAAAATTCAATTTTACTTTTTAACTATAATTTACAATTTTTAAAAAATAGATTTTCATGTATACATACATTTTTTGTCGATCAACAGCTTGTTTAACTCTAATTGCTTTCTGTCCACTGTAAATCTTACATACAGCTATAAATACAAAAGTGATGTAATGAGAGTTAAACTAGATACAAACAAAAAATATATTTATAGTTCAAAAGAATACAATATCAGAAAAAGATTAATACAGAATGAATTATGTAAGTCTCATAATATGAAAATTTAATTAAATAACTAAAATTTCTGAGGTAAAATGGAACAATACGATTTTAAATATCCTGCAGCTTCCAAATGTTCAAAGAATAAATTAAAATATCTTTCCAAATTCAAATATCAAAAAGATTTGTTCAATAAATTTTAATCCATGTACTGATTACTAAACAAGAATTATTAAATTTTTTTAAAAATTACATTTTGTACAATAGTGAATAATTACTGCAAACATTACTGATAAGAAAACTAGTTAAATATTAACTAGCATTAATTAAATATTAAAAGGCATGTACCTATAAATAATAGATACTTTTAGATTATTATTCATGTATCTCATTCAAAAAGTGATTTAAAATTTAACAAAAACTATAGCAAATAATATAGTCATTTAAAAAATAATTTATTTTAGATATGATTTTAATTGTAGAAGGTCTGTTAAAAAACAAGGAAAGAACTTTGGCCTCTAACTAAGGCATCAACACTCTTGAATCTATTAAAAAAGAATAAACTTTTCTTAGAGAGTAGGCTTTTTAGGTATGAAAGTGCACTTTTGCTAAAGAAAATAAACAGTGAAACTGGTGAAATTAATTTGAACCAGAAAACTTTTTATATTGATAAAAATACTTAGGATAAGTAATTGAAAAAAATGTAATTGTTTATATTCTTTACAAAAACAATTTAATAAATTACTTGCAAATTTACAGTAATAAGAAAAAAATATTTCAATAATTTATAGAAATATTAATTAAAAAGTGCCTTCAGATAGGAAAACCAGAAAATAAATCTTGTAAAAGAAACAGCTACCATTCAAAATTACAGGCAATGATTTTTTTTAAAAGGTAAATGGTGCCAACCTAAAAACATTTAAAATCTAATACTTACAGTTTTATATTATTTTGTGATGTATTAGAAACTAAACAATTAACAAATAAAGAATAATTTGTTTTTTTTTAGGTATTGAAAATATTAGCAGAAATGTTTTAACAATTTATGGCTAGAATTCATGCTTTTATAAAATAATTAAATTCTATATACATCTTTTTTTTATCTGACAAAAACCTTGTTCCTTATAAAAACTACTTTTTTATTTTAGCTTCTGATCTGCTTTTAATCAATAATAGATATTACTATTAGCAAAGTAAATTGTCAATCAAATATTTACATATTAATTAGTAAAGGCATGTATTAAATATTGACAAAATTTTAAAATGTTACAAAAATTTCCATGCCATTCATGAAGATCCTGTAACATTTGCCATACAAAAGAGCAATATCCAAGAAGTTTTGACCCAGTTTAATTGTCAGTTGTTAAATCTGATTGCACATTCTTATATTTCCTGCATGGTTAATAATATTATTTGATTGAATCTACAAAAGATTCCTTAATAATTTTGCAGAAAAACGTATAGATTTCTATAATTATTAATATTTTATTTTTATTTCCCCAGTCCCATGGATCTGAAAATTTGTATATTTCTTTTCTATTATTTTAAAAAATTACTCAATGATATGTACTATGAGGAATTTAAATACAGAGTAAAAGTTGAATCTTGACCTCAACAAACTTCGAAGTGAAAGAGTACCGAACTCAAACTTGTAATATTAGTTATCCCATAAATCTCCAAGTACATCAAGATTTTTAAAATCAAGTTTTTAGTTAGATTAAACAAAGAAGAAAACAGAAATTGAAATGTACTTCATTTTAATACCAAGCACAAATCTTATGAATCATAATAGAACACAAGAAAGTATCTTTCTGCCAAGATTTTAATAATATATAAACTACAAGTGTTTTTTACAATGATACTAGAAAAATTATCCCCCCAAAAAAATATTCCATCTGAGAAGAGACTACACTATCTATTGTATTCCAAAATCACAGTAAATAAATAAAACAAAAAGTAATTAATATTCTAAAACAGACCATAAAAAAATTTAAAGTAAATTAAACCATCCAGTTAACCAATATGAAAACAATAGAATGAAAAGGATATAACATTTAAATAGTTTATTTATTGTGAAAAATGCTTGTTAGTATAAGATTTCACTGTTTAAAATTTAAATTTCTGATAAAATAAGAATACAAGAGCTGCATATTTTAAGAAAAGTTTCATTACAAATTCATAATTTTAAATAATGCACTTTTGATTTTGGAAAACAAAAGATATATATCCATAGATATTTTGCTTGCATTTCTTTGTTATAAAAAGGCTGGAATATATAGGAAAAACATAAAAAAGTTATAATAATTAAAATTAAAGGTCTTAACATTGAACATATAGAGTTTAATAATACTCACCCTTTAAATATTGGTCAATTAAAGATACGACTGCTTCTTGATGCTCTTTTAATTGAGCAGAAATAGTTTTCTTTACTAAAATAGAAGGAATAACTTGTTAATTTTTTTTTTTTTTTAGATTTACAAATTTAGCATAGTACTTATTAAAAATTAAGCCTTAAAAATATTTTGTTACATGTAATTAATGCCAAAAGTTAAAATTTTAACTGAAAAAATGCTGAAAATAAATGTACTAATATTGAATATGATCTGATGAGCAATTTTTTTTTTTTTTTTTTTTTTTTCCTAAGCAGTTTCTTTCTCTCAAAATATTCGTGAAATGTATTAGAGAAGGACTATTTTGATTTCAAATGATTAATAAAGCAATGATTTAAAAACATTTATCTAAATATTTTCATCTTGCTTTCCTGATGATATTAAATTTATACAGCAAACCTATTCTACATATTTATATATGTTAAATTACTTACATATGTCGAATAACAATTCTTTAATAATTATGAAATAATGGAGAATTTTGCTGAATTTTTTTTTTCAAAACAAAAAGTATTTTATAAATGCAAATTAATTTTTCAATATGCTCTTTTTAAATACATTTTACTGAATACACATATTTTCCTATGCTAATATGAATGTTAAAATAAATAAAATAAAGGTTAACAAATTTTCAATTAACAAATATATATAAAGGTTAACAAATATTCAACACAACACAACCCCACTAACTTTTTTAAAAAATTAAATTTTAGTATTTTAACAACTAGAATTTTTGTGTTCCTATATGTAAAATAAATATGTAAACAAAAAATGTCTAGAAATTATAGAAAGAGAGAGAGAGAGAGAAAATGAATGGTTAAAAAAGCAAGTTTACATAAAATGTAAATGGCATTTTAGTTTAGTCCAACTATATTAACAGATTGAACACTGAACACAGAAATTCCATTTATAACTCCACTTAAATTATATGGTGAATTTGCGCACAGCAATACTAGAGGATAAACTATTTTTTAAAAAAAGGCATCAGACACCTACATATACATGCAAAAATACAAATCAAGGTATTAAATAAGTAAGAAAAAACAAGAGGAATTTTCAAAGCACATCAGCGATGTTATATTTAGGACTTCCTACTAACTTATTGAACTTTTATAATAACTTTTAAATTATGATTTAATTTTTATTTGAAATATTTTTTATGAAAACAGCATAATATGAAAAGCATTATTTAGATTAATTTAGAAGACTGAATATCAAACAGAAAGAAAAGAAATACCTTCCTGCCTTAAAGTTTTAATAACTTCTACACACATCTGCATGAAAGCCTGGGCATCACTATCAATCTTATCTCGTTCACTATCTGTCATAGAAGGTGAACCATGCAAAATATAGCTGAAATAAAATTTATTAAAGTTGAGAAATTTAAAAAAACACACACATTTAAGTTGCAGAGAATTATCACAATATCATATTGCTCTTCATATCTTTGAATTAATAATATCTTTAAATCTATTATGAATAAGAATATTCAGAATTCAAATCAGTGCATAATATATAAACAATCAATTAAATTAAAATTTTGATTTCTTTTAAGAAATTTTTTCTTATATCAGAACTACACAAATGACATTAAAGTTTCATTTTTAAAAATAAGATAATTTTTTTTTTGTTGTTGTTTTGTTCTTCAATTCCAGGAAGTATTTCAAAATGTTTGAAGAAAAACTGAAATGAACTGTACTCTTTTTTTACATAAACAAATTGTTTCCTCAGAGATATTTGCTTTTATACTGAGATATGAGATAAAATAAACACAAATGCAGGATGTCTAATAATTATGTAATATTTTAAATACATTAAAAATTAAAAGAATTCATTAAAGTTTCATACCTTGTGCTACTTACAACTGTAGAATACTACCAGTTACTATAAGTTTTACGATTCAAATTACTAATATACTAATTTTTTATAAATATAGAACTCAATTAATTATTATATTTGCAATTATTAAGTAACTGATACAGTGATATAGCTAGAGAGGCAAGCAAGCAGTATAGTTACTTCAATGGCCAATCTTAAAGACTGCTTAGAGGCAACACATTGGTGCATTTATGATAATGCTGGGGAAAAAAATACAATGTAGTGGGAGTCATTTACCCTTGTTAAATTAATACTGCTAACTGGATTAATGAAAAAAAAAACACACCAATATATTACATACCGAATACTACTTATTATGCCACTGAAATAACAACCTTAATTTCAACTGGAATATCATAGGAATTTGTTGGGTGTTAACTATGTAGTATTTGGATTAATCTGACCTTTCTTCTTTAAGAACATTGTAAGTGATGAAGTTCATCTGAATTAAAAGTATAAATATATGAAGCTACTCATTAAAGAGATTTTTGATATGAGGAACAGTACTTTCTCATCACGAGTAAGAAATGAGAAAAGTAAACAAATGAAACAAAGATGTAGTATTAAATTTTCCCTTGATAATTTATTCCTATTTAAGGAATTTTATTTATAGAGTCCTGAAGCATGATATTTATTGTAAAAATTATAAAAATCCAGTTATAATTAGTTATGCTAGATGAGAGAAGATATTAAAAGAAAATGCATCCAAACATGTTTAGTAATATTTGCAATTCTGTTTATCAGAGTTATCAGTACCATTGAAACAAATAATAATCAATAATTTGAGCACAACTAAATTATGACAAAACTCTAAATTTGTACAAGTGAATTGGAATATACTAAATATTTTTTATTAATTGATTTTGTTTGTGAAATAATCATGTAAATACATATATTTTTGGAGATATTTTGTATAAATCTAATCAGTAAAATTTTTCACATTTTTAAAAATTCTTTTTAAGAAACAAGAACAAAAAATTTGCTTCAAATAATCTACTTCACTTTAAAAATATTTTTTCTATGTGTACACAGGGGAAAAAAAACAGCAATAGCACAACAGGACAGAACAACAAAAGAATATTATTATCAAACTAATTTTTAAAAATAGAAAATACGTATGTATATCAAAATATTTAAAAGAAAAGTGCAGTGAAACTTTTTAAGATTCATTTTTTTATATATTACATACGGGGCTTTACAGCATACTTGCACATATAAGGAGTTCTCCAGCACTAATCTACTAAATGCATACTTTTAAGTGACCCTTGTTCCACTGACAGCTCACAAAAAAATGTAAAAGTATGTTTTCTGCATTTAATATGTTAATGATAATCAGATCTTGTTTAAAAATTTGATTTTAGTACTTAAAAGTTCAAAATATCAACTTCTCAAATTTCACAAAATTTATTTCATGACTAAAATAATCACTCAATCAGCAATATTTGAGAATTTGTATTATTATGTATTCATCTTCAAAAAATTCATGCACATATGTTATGATTTTAAAAATCTAGAGAATATAAATCAGCTTGATAAAAAAAATTTAGATTATATAATTAGATTCCATTAGGAAGCAATTAGGCATCTGGTGAAAATCTGTCATTCAATGAAAAAACAAAACATTGTACAAAATATTGGTATTTTTGATTGAACCATTTGAAGTAGATTTTTCAAAATCAAGGAAATTTAAGGAACAAAGGAAAAGACAAAAAGGAAAAATGAATACGAGAATTAATTTAATTGAAGCTTTTAAAAATGAATAATTTCAGATTTTAACAAATAAACAATACAAGAAACATATTAGCACTTAAATTGGTTAATTATTTGACTAAAACAGCATTTCATATATTACTTTTATCGATTAATAATTTTATATATTACTTCATGGTGATATAATCTTTGCGATGCTCCAGTAAAAAATCTCTCATTCTTGTTATAGTCCCAGTCTGGCAAAAAAAAAAAAAAAAAAAAAAAAAAAAGAATTATAATAAAATGTATTTCTAAAAATGAAATTAATAATATTTTATTTAAAAAAATTTTTAGCATGTAAATGTTAATATTAATAAAATTAATACATTTTTTTACATAAAATATTTCTAAATAAATATGCAAGTGAAGATACAAATTTAATCATTTAAAGCTTATTAAATATTAAGAATGCTAATTATAATTCTATTAGCATTAGTACACATAATTAGCATTATAATGCTAATTATAATACTAATTATTATTATTATATAATTAGTATTATATAATAATATAATACTAATTATAATACTAATTACTATTATGAATAAGAAGTAAAGATCAACTATAAAAAAACTTTCTATGATTGCAGGAAGTTTTTTTAATAGTTATAGAATTAATTGAAACATGCCAAAACAATTAATTTTTAAATAAATACAACAGGCATACATTTTTTTGTGACTAGAATCAGTTTATAAGGGCATTTGTTTCTCATTAAACATAGTCATGAGAATAAAAGTGCATCTTTATATACAGTTTTGTAAAGACAGTATTGAAGGTAATCATAAATGATAAAATAAATTATTCTAAATATAATTACAGCTTAAATGTTACTGAAATATTCTATGATTACCTTCATTTTTAGAGATAGCTATGTAGTCTATGTAGAAGGAGATAAATTTAAATTTGAAATTTATGTATGCACATGACTTTATGTATCTGAAATTGTTCTTACATTTGAAGAAGTGTATATAAAAATATATTTATTTAAAAACCCTTTTTGTTTATGTTTCTATTTAAATACTTTAAAGATAATCTGCAATTTAAGAAAATATCCATTTTGCTAAACTGATAATTTATCACACATTCTGATCAATAAAAATTATTCTATCATAAGAATTCCATTTATCTTCTAGTATGGTGGTTGGTTAGTGGGACATATCTCTGATTATGTGGCCAATGATAACCATTAACACTTAACCATTATTTTTTCAGAGTGTTATTATAATAGTGAATCTCATTCAGTTTACCTTAGATGCTAAAGCAGAACAAGAGTAGCTTCTTTGCAGTTGTGGTTATATTAAATAGGATTATTGATTCAAGTTCAATGACTTTTATTATTCTTTTATAAAAATAGTGTTAAATATAATATTTTAAACTTTTAAAAATACAATAGGTTTTTCTGTAGTCTGACATATATGTGTCTAGATACTTGTCAGGTTACAGAGAATCATATAGATCCCATTGACTTATACAATGATACATATTTTTACATATGAAAAAAATGAATCAATATTATGCCAGGAGAAAAATACAATGTTAAGATATTAAGAAACAGAAAAATCATACACTGAAAAAAGAGAAAGTTTCAAGTTTTAATAAGAAGGAAGACCATCATCAAGTAACAGTTTCACACAAGTGTATTGAACTAGCAGCATTATTGAATTAGAGAAAACCTACAGTATACAGATATAAAATTTTCCTATTTACATTTGCTATAAATATGAAAAAAAAAAAGAACTATGCAATTAACTTTTTACATTCCCTTCACTTAAAATATCTAATTACAGTTACAAAATATTCATACATTTTAAAATCTGAATAATTTATCGGCTTATATAACTTATTCGACTTAAAAATATTTTTGAGAATGATACATATGCATAACAATATACTTAACAAGAAATATAATTTTGCTTCAGTTTTAATTTAAAAAAATATATTTATGCAATATGATTGATTTCAATATTTTCAGAGCTATATGTTTATCATTTCACATACAGTTAACAATTGTTTGATGGTTATTTATTAAATTATATTAAAAACATATATATGTCGAAGCTAGTGAATTAGAGGAATAAGTTTTGAGCTTTCCAATATTTCCTTATATACACAATTTTTGTGTTATATCAGCAATAATAATAATAATAATTAAAAAAAATAGTGAAATATACTCTCGAATTTCGGGAATTCTGCAAGCAAATGGAAGTTTGAAAAAGTAAGAAAATAGACAGTTTGTAAGGTCCCCAGTAATTAAAATTATATTTTTTATGCTATGCCAAAATAGTTCGGAAACTAAAATATATAAATTAATTAGAAAGCGCTAAATAAAGTCAAATTATCAAAACCGAAACCTTCAGCTCGATATAGTTCTGCATATTTACTTACTACTTCTCGAGCTTTAATTGCAAAATCTGATTTTACTTTGTTTCCTCTAGAAAAGACCATGGAAGATTTATCCTTGTCATCAAAACCTAAAGCTTTATTGCGCGTCCGTAAAGTTTTAACACAAGCTTTGAATAAAGCAGTGACATCCATGCTTGCACAAACAAAATTATTGGAAATTTAAGAAGTCAATTTTCCAATTTGAATTTATAAATTTCTTTCTGATTCTGATTAAAAACCAGAAAATAATAATAATAAAACATATTAACAAGAATCAATTTTGAATTCGCTAGAAGCACATGTAATCCCAGCAGAAATGAGGTTGGCAGCAGAAAATGTAAATACACGACAGGTTGTAAACAGTGAAAAAAAATTGAAACTCATCATCATTGGAGTTAATGTCTTTTTGATTAGTAGCGTGGAAATTATTCATAAACCATTAAAAAATTTATCCTTTTTATTTTATTTTTTTTCGTTGCAGGTCCAGTTAAATTTTATTTCAACTGTAAAATTTGACGTTCCCTATAAAACTTTTTCATCTGCTACAAAAGAGCCGCATCCGAAATTTCGTCATTTAAATCTTATTTTTATATAATTTGGAATGGCAATACTGTATTGATGGTCGCCTTCGCTATAATCGGATTCCTTAGGTTTGTCGTTTCGGATTAATAACAAGTTATGCAAAATGGATTAAAAAAATTTTTCTATTGAACTGTTGTGAAACTCTATGGGATTTGAGTTCGGAACTATGTTTTTCATGGATTTTTTTATCGTGATTATGTGAAAGTGTTCTTTCAAATTGTCTAACCTGGCTATATTTGTTTTTCGCCCTCGGGTCGTAAAGCTTCAAAGTGACACGAAAGTTGTGTAAGTGACGTCGGGGCGACATTCCATCTGATCTTGAAAATCAAATGGGATAAAAATATTTTTACACAGTACAACTTTAATTCAAACGAGCTTATTCTTTCCATGCAAGCTGTACTGTTTCCGATAATCGGAACCCAAATTTTAATAAGGAAAACCGTACTTCTGTATACTTGTTTTTAGTTTTGATTTCCGGCTTTATTTATTGTCCTTAAGAAAAGTTCAGTTTCAAAATTGTATAGTGAATTGAAAAATATTTATCTTCTAATTTTGCTTATGTTTCCTTTGAGTTTACTTTGATTCTGAATTTCAAGGTTAAATGTATGTATATGCTATCTGTGATGATGATTGAGATTATTCATTTTTTTTGTAAGTGTATATAAGTTTATTTTTTGAAACATTGATCTGCCATCTGATGGATGTTCCTTGTGTCTTTACCTGGTATTTTACCTGGGCATTCCTAATGATATACATATTTGATATAGAGAAGAGCTTTATAGTCATGTGAGATAGTTTAATTTTTTCGTATGGTTTTGCCTTGGATATAGACTGAAATGTCATTTTTTAGTAATTTTAAGAAAATTTTCCATATTGCGGGGGGTCTTGCTTCTGAAACTAAAAGAAGGAGGGTTTGTAACAATATAAGATTTAATGAGAATCCTGATGATTTCTGGGAAATTGTTGGAGAACTTGGAGATGGAGCATTTGGTAAAGTATTCAAGGTAATTGTAAAAGATAATCATAAATTCATATTCTGATAAAAATTATTCTTTTGTGACTTGTTAGTAAATTTTTATTTTGTGAATTCTAAAGGCTCAACATAAAGAAACTGGAAAATTGGCTGCTGCAAAAATATGTGAACTCAAAGGTGAAGATGATCTAGATGACTTTACTGTTGAAATTGATATATTATCAGAATGTAAGCATAAGAACATAGTTGAACTTCTGGAAGCTTTCTTCTACGAAGGAAAGTTATGGGTGAGTTAATTGTTCATTTATAGACTTATTCACATATATAAAATGCTCATTAAATTTAGGGATTCTGAGAATAACAAGAACAGCAAATGTAAATGAAAGCATCCTAATAGTTTTGATACTAGAGACTGGTGCTTTTCTTAAGAAAAATTTGAAGAAATAAATACTTTTACTCAGTTCATCTAATTCTTCATTAGATCAGGAAACAATTTATATAAAATAAACTGCAGAACTTTTCAGTGTTGTAAATGTCTTTGTGTTGGTGCCTTATGTATTTCGAAATGTACTGCAATTGTTATTCACAAACACAATATTTCTCATAATATTTTTGGGCGTAATGTTATCTCTGACATCAGTTTAAACACATATAATTTATCAAATAATTATGGGAAATCCATGAAAACAACAAATTGCAAATAATTTCATTAAAATGCTAAGATGAAAAACTATGAAATAAAGACAAACAATTAAAAAAGCTTCAGTAGATGTTTTTAGTTTCTCTTCTGACAAAATTCATAAATATATGAATTTAATTAGAATAAAATAATTGGATAAAAAATGCAAAAGGTTAATATTATCTGTGCATAGTTCACTTTAAAAATAACACTGAATATGTTATTGACAATAATAATGCTTTTGATTATAAAACATAATTTAATTAAATTCTTTAATAGATGTTTATTTGTCGATTGTTTTTTAATTTTCATTTCTTACAAAAAAACGGTAGTTCATGTACAACTCAACAAGTAAAAATAATTGTAAACTAATCAGTATTAGATTTACTAGAAAAATTAATCTGCTTGCTTTTTTGAGTTACCATATTGGTGACAAACTCAAGAGCACACTGAATTAGGCTTAAACCAAAATTATATGATGTCTGTTAAAAATTGTAATTTTATTCCATTTTTTCTTCTAGATTTTAATCGAATTCTGTGAAGGGGGTGCTATTGATACAATCATGGTAGATTTGGAAAAGCCTTTGACTGAATCCCAAATCCGATATCTATGCCATGAAGTTTGTGAGGGTCTCCAATTTTTACATGAACACAAAATCATCCATCGTGATATCAAAGCTGGTAATATCCTCTTGACTATGGATGGAGGTGTTAAGCTAGGTAAAGTTTATCTAATATTTTTAAGTTCACTATTTTGAGGTTTGATATGATGTTCTTTTTACTTTTCACATTGTCCGTATTGCAATTTAATATTAATTTTTTATTATTCTCATAATATTATATTTTAAGTTTTCATCTTTTTTTTTTATCTTAAAAATGTTTGTACATAAGTATACAATAAATATATAAAGTTTACATCCCAATATGAAAGAATTCTTTCAAATTACAGTTCTTTTGTAAAGTGAAACAAATTAAAAGACTTATCTATGAGGAGTGAATTTTTAACTTTAAAATCAAGAAATTGAAAACAATGTGAAAAATCTTGTTGACAATGAGTGCAAATATGAGCAATCAAAGAGGGAAAAGGCATTTGAAAGTATATTTATGTGTTAATCGCATACCAGCAAATAATTATCAAAAAAAAAATACCAAAAGTATTAGGCTTATGACAACCAGCAGTTAATCTCCATAGATGTTATGTTATTCTATTGACTATATTTGCCATTGATTATGTTTAAGCTTAGAGTTTGCCATTAGCAGGCATTTAAACCAATAGCATGCAGTTAATACTTAAATGCCATATGTTTTATAAGAATAAGAAAAAACTCAAGTAGCAACAATATATTTATTTAATTTTTTGTGGACTGTTTCATGGATGCTCCAAGCATCCACAGAAATTTTTAATTTGGGCCTGCTAGAATTTCATTGAAAACTATTCTTAAATATAGAAAATACATGAAATTCAATGATAACTTATTGAACTATAGTTTGTATTGTTTATGTGTGTAGACTGAGAGATAGAAACCATTACAAGAAATCTAGCCCTGGAATATTTGTAATAGTTTACTGTTATATTTATTTATATTAAAGCAAAATAAAATAGTTGTCATTGCCTTATACTATTTAAAATATTTTATTTCCTAATTTAGCGTTTAAGCTTAGTTGATTTATTTTAGAAAATTGACTAAAATGTTCATAATTTGTATGTTTATCTAAATAAAAATTGATTTTTGTTTTAATTAATAAAATATTTGTAATGTTATTATATCTGCATTATTGTTTTTAGCTGATTTTGGAGTGTCTGCTAAAAACAAGCATACCCTTCAAAGAAGAGATTCATTTATTGGAACTCCATATTGGTTTGTTAATTTCTGCTTATATGTATGATATTATATGTAAAGCTTAAATATCATAATATCTATGATATCTTGACATGCCTAAGAGATGGATTTAATTAATATTCTTGAAATTGTGATTGCTTGGAAACTGGATATCAAAAGTTGTGTTTTCTTACTTTTTTTTTTAATGCATTGTTACAGTGGTGGTGACAGAATTCAGCAGTCAGGGATTTCAGGGATAAGTTAGGAAATTTTATTGACCTGGAAAGATCAGGAAAGAGTTGAGGATATTTAAAAATCAAGAGAAATTGCTTGGAACAAACAGCATTTTGCGTCAAGCATGTGCACAATCGGTGATTTTGCATAATCATTTTTCTTCATCTGAAACCTAATGTCGCCAAAACAATCACTGCAAGCAATTGCAATTTGTCATGATTTTTTTAAACAAAATAGATTGAAATTAATATTTCACAGTTTCTTTTGTTTAAGTCTTTGCTGAAATATATATTTCTAAGTACTATCATATCATTTCTATCATACTATTTTTATATTTATGCTACAGATTACAATTCTGATAATTATGTAAAAAGTACTAATTAGTTATTGAACTGTTTAAAAATTTTAGCAAAAGATCCCAATAACCTTTATAATAAAATTTAATTTGTGTTGCAAAGAGTAATTTTAATGTTTTTTGGAGTTCTTGAGCAATTTTAGAAGCAAAGTATTTTAATAAAATTTCTAGTACTATTTCACTGCAAGAAATGTAATATGTTGTTTCAATAGTTTTTTTTAGGATGTTTATTCCTTTAAAAAGATCATGGAAAAATGTTTTTTTTTGTATTAAATAACTCATAAAACTATTTTGAATAATGTACATTGTATACATACAGTGATTCTGAGTAGGAGGAAACCAAGGGAACTAATATAATTAGCAGTCATAAATCAGGGAAATATTGTACGTTTGGTCAGGGAAAAAATTAGGGATTTTTTTTTTTCATAGTTTTTGTAGCCACCCTGTGTTAAGAATGCTGATATTATTTATCATTTATTTAGTGAATTTTAGTAATATTGATTTGTGTTTAGCTTCTGCGTCTGTTTTACAGTTTTTGTGACTGAAATTACTGTGGCATTGATAATTTTATATCTGTTTTTGTAGCCTTTATGATACATAACTTGTTCCTTAGATTAAAAAAAAAAAACTTTCAGTTAAAAGTGCTTTATTTTTTTAATGATTTGATCTGTTTTATTTTTTATTACAAATTTTCTCCCCTACTCCGCAAAATTGGGGAAGTGACTATGAATATGAGTAAAATTTATGGACTCCAATTTTGACAAATGGAAATAAATTAGTAAGCACACAGTGCACAAATATTATTTCTCTGTATAAGTTTTCGGAAATTTGTTTTTTATTGAATGAAATTTATTGCATGCAATTTCGTAACTAAAATATCTCAAGATTATATATATATATAAAATAAAGCATGGTATTTCTTGGGTCTGACCATAGAAACATGATAGGATTATTAAAGTGGCAGACTGCAGCTTTTGGCAAAATTTTGTGTCTAAATAAATTTTATATATTAAATTTTTTGCAACTGGGATTATAAATATTATATACTAGATATTCCTTCTGAAATTTGTTTTTAATCTAAATATCTGTTTTACCAATGTTTTTTAACTATTGCTTAAAGATCACTTTTGCATAAGTTTGTTTATATTTATTAATTAGGGAAACAAAATTTAATGAAATATAATAATATATTTTGAAATTGGCAACTTAAAAGCAAATAACTAAAAATGATTTAAAATATCTATAATACTTGCATTCAGTAAGAAAATATGCACCGAAGTTTAATTAATTTTTTTTCATTACAATCTGTAATGAAAAATTGCAGAGTGTATCAAACAATTTTTGAATATGTGAAGGCTAAGTTTTTCTATAAATTATTAATTTTAAAAGAATGATGCTATTCATGAATCTTTTTCTGTAGGATGGCTCCTGAAGTTGTTCTCTGTGAAACATTTAGAGATAATCCTTATGACTATAAGGCTGACATTTGGAGTTTGGGTATAACTCTCATTGAGCTTGCTGAAATGGATCCACCTAATCATGAAATGACACCTATGCGAGTACTTCTAAAAATTCAAAAGCAGGATCCTCCAACTTTGAGTCAACCATCCAAATGGTACTATTATATTCAGTTGACTTTTTCTTGTTGTTATTTTCATTCCATTAAAAAAGTATCTGGAAAAGTAATATTTAACTACACTTTATATCTACTAATATCAAAGAATAATGTATATGCCTGTTGATATTCTACTGATGACACTGTTTGACTTAGAAATACCAATAAATAATAAGTTTGAGAGAATTAAAATGCGCATATCATTAATTAGTAATTTGTTGATTTAAAAAAATGTTAAAAAAGAAGCCAGATTTTTATTGTTAATGTTATAAAAGAATAAAAAATTAACTGATTGATTAAATCTTGTTTTAATTTGTTGGTAATTATAAAACTATGATCATTTTCATTTTTGTCAAATCCATATAAGTTTTACAATAGATGCTTCTGCAATGTTTCAGAAATAAATTATTATTAAAATTATTTTGTTATTGCAGAAATAACATAATAATACAGAACAGAAATAAAACAGAAAACATCCTATGCTTGGAAAATGAACAGGCTCACGTATGCATGAATGTAAAAAGGTTCTTAATTTTTTGGAGTAAGATGCTCAAAAAGTACTTTTAGCTTAATTTTTGAAGCATTTTCTCGCTACACACCTTGGTAAAGGCAAATGCTTAGTAATTGTTTTGAGTTTCCATTTTTGGTATATATATATAATATATTCTGCAGCTTGTATTCATTTGTTTGTTTTAACAGTAATGTTATTCTTTGTATAAGTGATGCTTTTTTAACTTTATGATTTCAGGTCTAAACAATTCAATGATTTTATATCAAAGTGTCTTGTTAAAGATCCTCAAAAAAGGGCAAGTGCAAAAGAGTTGCTTGAAGTATGTAATAAAATCTTTTTTAAATCTTTCTTTCTCTCTTTTTGTAAGGCAAAATAGATATTTTAAAAAGTGCAAAACATAGATAACAGAATGGAGGGGAAATCTACTTTATATGGCTATTAGAAAAATATTCTGCATTGAATTGATTTACTGAAGGAATTAAATTTATTAAGGATTGAAAAGTATTGTAATATTTTATTAAATACTAAATGAAAGGCAGTGATTAAAGTAGTAAAATGTAGATGCTTGAATTTTGCTATGCTCTAATTTTTAAATGTAATGGATTTCTTCTAAAAGACTTTATATAAAACAAACTTCTTTAAAATCTGCAGTGTCAGTGAAAATCCATTATTCTAATAATATTTTTATATTCTATATTGTTAATTTGAAATTTAGTGGAATTATCATTTTGTTTTTAATATTAAAATATGTTTATAGTAAGATTTCTATGTACTAAAAAATATATGTGCTGCTATTTTTGAAAATGATCACAGTTAGTAGGTGGGATGGAATTTAAGGCTAGTGCTTGTAACAAAATGTTTTCCAAATCATAAATGTGCCGTTGTGCTGACATGACAACCTAAACATACAAGAGAAGAGAATCACAAATGCAATCATTTACTTGACTGGAAATATATTTTTAAAATTGTTTTGTTGTTAAATTCATTTAATTGTAACTGTGAAACTGTACTGCTCCTGCATTTATAATTTTCTTTCTTTAAATTTAAAAGATTTTTACTTGGTGATTATTCCAAAGGCTTCTGGCATTTTTTGCATTTAACTCTGCTTCATTTGCATAAATGAATTAGGTTTCATATTTTTAGTGGAACAATGATACTATTACATTCATAATTCTACAGGTAGTTAATCCATGGATTGTTTTTCAAAGCTAAAATAATAATAAATAAAAGAATAGCCCATTTCTAATACTGTAATGCATCACATCTTTCACTCTAGGATAAAGTATCAATTTTCTTGGTGTTATTTGGGTGCAGGGATGCTAACTTTTGATGATTTTGCTTAGCAGTAGCCTAAAATATATTTCACTTTTATATATGTGTAAAAGTTGATTTATTGTTCAAGATTTTAAAGCCCTGATTGTCTATCATTATTTACATTGATTATGTAAATTATTTATATTTCATTTTATATTATTTATAGTTTTGTTAACTGTCTGTTTAGATTGAATATAAACTATTTTATATTAATACATCTGTGCATATAGTTGTAAAAAAATCTTTTGCCTTTTATATAAAATTACTGTAACTTCCCACTGTCTTAGTTTAATTGCTTGTTCCTATGAGCTTTAAGGACTCTTCAGAATGCTAAGTTAATGTTCCTCTCTCCTTTAAAAGAGATGTCAAATTTACAAGTTTTTGGCACAGTTGGTTTTTTTCTTTAATAAATCAATAATAAATTCCAAAGTTTAGTCTCAGTGGCAATAGTATTATATTGATATAAAAAATATATACCGTGTTGCATTGATATTGAAAAAAGAATGTTTTTTTCTGAAAACTTTTGATAACCTTTCTCTATGAAATCAAACATAAAACGCTGAATTAATTTTTTTTGTTATGGTATAATTAATATTAATGATTCTAAATTAAATAAAATGCAGGTGATGAAAATTATATTCAGATTGCAAGTGCCAAGATTATATTCAAAATGCAATGCTGTTTTTTTATTTAAGTTTTAATACTATATAAGGAATATTGTTTTATCGGATACCTATGTCTGTGTGGATTTTGTGCAGCTTGTTCTCTATTTTTTTTCATGTGGCCTGTAACAAGGATATTAATATTTTTATCATTATTGTTTCTAATTAACTTTCTCATGCCACAGTATCTGGAAACTATGTACATAAAAAGTTTTTGAAGCATTGTTATTTAATTTATTTGCAGATTCAAATTGCTATTTAAGAACATCTAGAAGTTCCATTTTAGAAATTTTTTTTATTTTGACAAAATTTAAATAGCTGTCTGGAAAGATAATAAAAATAATAACTTGAAAAAATTAATGAAATATTCTGATAAACTGCATATCCCCTTCAGGACCAGCAGGTGGAGAATAAAGCACTCTCACAAGACTGAGCATTCAAAAGTGGAGTATCACCACAGGCCTATGCAGTTTTTGCAGTTAATTTTACAAAAAAAAAAAAAAAAAAAAAAATTATATAAAATTATCATTGTAATGCAATGGCTACAATTTTACAATTAATATTTGTAATATGCCACTGCTTAATATGTATTAATATAAAGGCTATAACATTAATAGAAATTGAATGAAATTAGCAAAACGCTTAACTCTTAACTATACCCACGAAAATAAATATTATACACATGAAAACAAAGTTATACATATAAAAATTGTAAATATTTTACTCTCACACCCACCAACAGACATCTGCACGCATATTCTAAGGGGGGGGGGAGAATAAGCAATGAACCAGAACCTGGAGTTCCTATAAATCACACATGCACTTTTAGAGAGTTGTTTGTTTATACCAATAAATCTGGCAAATCATGATACACAGAAAAGAAACCAATGCCTGCTCCCATATGAAGATCAAATACATTTCAATAAGACTGTTCTCTTTTCCCAGTCGAAAGGTAAGATAAAACTGATCAAAAACAAACAAAATACTATATAGGGGTCCTGAAACTGCAAAGGATAAATTTGTTCTCCTACATAAACCAATAAGCATTCCATCTTTTCCCCACTCAGTCAAAACATAAACAAAAACCCAAAGCAAAATAAATCATGGCCCTTTAAATGTCCAATCCTCTGGAAAGAGTGGGCAGAGCAGAACACTTGCAATTGCTTACATGTTTAAATACCCCAGATCAAATTAAAATTTTTTTTTCAAAAACTCGGAAATGAAAGTGTATATTGAAGGTCAACACTCTGTGAGATATACTTCAAAATTATAATGGATTTCAACTGCTATCTAGTGCTGTTTACAAATTAAAACGTTCGAAATAGAAATTGCACCGTGTGATTGTGGGCCCATAAAGTCTTGTCTTATATATGATACTCTGGGCCGTGAAGGAAGACTCATGTGATCATGATTCTGAACAAGATATACCTATTTAATTGAGAATATATTAAATTGTACTATGTTCGAATATCCTATTATTGTTTCCTTAAAATTTTGGGATCGGAGCTTTTTTTTTTTTTTTTTTTTTTTTTTTTAAATTTCCTGTTTAAAATGTTTTTTTTCCTCTTAATATGGAACTTGTATTTATTAAGGGCAGCACATTTTTTTTGTTGTTGTAAGTAATTTTTTATTATAGAACACATAATCTTAATTATGGTATAATCAGTTTTATAGTTAACAGATAACAGATAGCACATATGATTAGGTATTATTTAAGTTTCTTAAAAACTAATGAATATTCATTGGCTCAATTATAGTGAAATGTTATATTTTGATGGAAACTTTTATTTAAAAATACTTCTGATATTTTCTAAATCAATTGCTAATTTATATTCATATACAGAATATAATTCAGGATTTTTTTATTTTTAAATATTTGATGGAATTTTGTTAATATTTTAGATGAACTGATATTGGTATTGGTTAATTGAAACTTTAGGGTAAAAAGTTGTATACCGTAGATTCTGTGAAATTATGATTTAACCAAAGTTTAAATTGAAGATATATGACTTGATTTGTCTAAGATTTCATGATTTATCAAAGGCAAAATATCTGATTAGTAATTTATTTTGAATTATAGCATTTGTTTAAAATTATTTTTTTAATAAAAATGTCCAGAGACCATTTATGTCTCTGTACAATATGTTTTTCTCTCTATTTTTTTTTTTTAAGTTCAAGCTTTGAAATTCTTATATTGTTTACAAAATTATCACTAATGTAAAAATATTGTACTTGTAAAAATGACAGAAATGACTGTTCATAGATGTGGAAATTTTATGCTGAATTTCCTTATAGTTCCTTTTGAAAGCTCTCTTAGAAAAATAAAAAATATGTGATATACAAGCAAAACAGTAATTAATTCAAAACTTTTGTTGCACTTTGAAATATTTATATTTAAATTTCGCATACATGTGTTTAAAAAAATATGAAATTTTGCTTTTTGTATATATTAGTAACACATTTAAAAATTTCTTTTACCAGCATCAATCAGAGCTATTTGACTTTGTAAAAATTGCATTAAATGAAAATTATTAGTACAGGCTAATTATTATTATTCTCTCTTCCAGCATCCTTTTATAGCTGGAGCTTTAGATAGTAGACCATTAAGAGAACTTATCCATGAACATAAAGCAGAAGTGATTGAAGAAGTAACAGAAGATGATGAAGATACTGAAGTAATTTTTTTAATTATAAAAAGTATACCAAGCAATTTTTTAAACCAGTTTTTTTTTTATTGTTTATATATTATTCTTTTCCTTTTTAAAAAAAGATTCCATCTAGACTATCCTCATCTCACATGAGTGTTAATAGTCTTGCTACTGCTGATAGTGGATCAAATTTGAGTGATGTTTCGGATACCTCAGGATCCAAAACAGACGGTAACTAACTTCCTTTTTAACATTAGTTTGCGTATATTTTCATGATTTGAATATCGCATTTTCATATTTATAAAGTGTACTATGTCAGTATAATTTGTATTTTGCTCCTCAAAATTTGTTTGTTGTTCATAAAGATAAGAATAATTATGTTGCAATTTAAAATTGTTTATATTTTTTAATATTTTCAGTGGTAAGATGATTTGTGATTTTACATTAGAATTAAATTGAAAATTTTGATTGTATTTGTTTTCTTAAATTTTAATGTAATTAATATCACTTATTTACTTTAGAATTGCTTATAAATAATATCAGAGAGGTTGAAGTTTTTAAAATTGACTACATGTTTAAGTAAAATGAATTCTGAATTAAGTAGGTTTGTTTTTTATTTTTATAGCTTAGCTGATTCTATTTTTTTAAAATAAAAAATTTCATTTTTTTTTACATAAAAAAATGAAAAATATGATAATTAAAACTTTGTAAAATGCGAATTTGAAATAATTCTGAAAGGAAATTAAAAGTCCAGGACAGAATCCTGGTCTTGCAGATATGAAGCCACTGCTCTACCAAGTGTGTTGTCAGAACACTCAGCATCGCTTCTTAATTACTAATATATAAGTTATGTTGAAAGTTTGATGGTGATTTTTTTTGGAATGGCTGACTATTGTGCTTTAATGAATGGACATTCTAACAATGTACTATCATACTTATACTAAATTCCATTTTGAACTTAATTTTCCAGCCAATGCCCTCTCCTAGCTAATATATATATATATAATCTTGGATTATATTAAAACTTTTATGAATAATTAACTTGGATACAATGCTAATATTTTCAGTTGGCCGAGTCATGTTGTACAAGCATTGTTTTCTTGAAGCTCTTGTCTGAAAAGGGATTATTGACTGGTAGTAGCATAGTTATGCCTGTGTTGAAAGTGCTTTTTTGTATATATATGCAAGAGTAATAATTTTTAATGAAAACTGTGCAAAATATTGATGATTTGAGTCTAGGATTTAGATGAATCATCTGGAAATTGTTTTATATTTTTAGATAATAATAAACCTGATTATATCATATAATTAGCTAGCATTTTCTTGTATAGGTTTTAGAAAAAAAGCACTGCTTATGAATTCTTGGAGACATTACCTTGTTTGATTGTTTGAAAATTCTTAAACTTAATTTAAAAAGAAGACTTGCTTACTTTAGATGATTGCTTACTTTTCTTATCTTTCTAAATTAATATGATTCTTTTCTCTTTTAATAGGCATATCTTTGAAGTCATCTGCTCAGAGAAATAGTGATATAATTGAAACATCTACTCCAGTACCTAAATCACAAAATTCTAAGCCAGCTGCACCAAAAGTACCTGAAATAGATAAAAATTTGCTACAGAGGCATAAGAGCAAAGAAGATGTATCAATTGCTAATAAAGAAAATTTGAAAAAAGCTCAGAGCACTCCTTCATTGATTGAAAACCAACCTCCTGTTGTAAATAGGTATTGTTAAACTTCTTAATCTTTTGAGAGCTATTCATGACAGATTTTATCATATCATTAATAGATGTTCATATTGTTTTTAGTAATTAATAAGGTCTTAATATTCATTTTATGTTGTTTAAAGATTTCAGGAATTTTGCTTTCTTGTCTTTTATTATACTAAATTGTATCTAAATGTTTTATGATAATTAAAAAAATTAACACTGATGATATGAAATGATTTTAAGTGTATAAATTTATTTTATTCTTTTTTTTAAATCAATAAAAGATATGTAGTAGATTATTGGTTCAGTTGTGTGGCACTTTAGAGTTTGAAATTTTAGTACATTTTTTTTTTGTCGTTCTTTAAAGAATATTATTTTTCAAGAAAGTTGTCAACAGATAAAAAAAATAAATAAAAGATTTATTTTTTTTAATAGAATTTCTATTTCTAGGGGAAA
Source organism: Argiope bruennichi (assembly GCF_947563725.1). Lineage (NCBI taxonomy): Eukaryota > Metazoa > Arthropoda > Arachnida > Araneae > Araneidae > Argiope > Argiope bruennichi. Next base: position 56,331,504 of record NC_079159.1, on the reverse strand, counting down.
AATTGTAGGAAAATTTAAATTTTCCCCATTATTATTTTTTTCTTAATCTAAGTTCTTTTGAAACTTATTTTTCTTATGTAATGGCATTGATATTAAAATAGTTCTGCAAAAACAGAAGTGTGTATATATTGTTAGGCTGTTAATTTATTTATGAAATAACTGTAGTATTTGCTTTTGCTTTACTAACTGTAGTATTTGTTATATAGTATTCTTAGTTATTGCTTTAATCTTTCTCTCTCTTTATCTATCTATCTATATATATAATATAAACTTCAGCTAAGCACATTTAGGTTTTGAAAGAAGGAAGCAGTTTTCTCATTTTTAAAAAACATTTCTGCAGGAAACCAGTTGCACCTGTACCACCTAAAGAAAATGCTCGAAATAGGCCATACAGTTGCATTGAACAAGTAAATAAAACTAATTCCAGTGTGCCTGAAAGCAAGGTTATTGTTATATCTAGTAAGTTATTTTTTTTAATGCTGTTCATTGGTACTTCAAATAATTTTCATATTCATTTAATGAGAATTATTTTATAATGAGAATGTATGCTAAAGTATTTATTTTATTGTTATTATTTTTATAATTCACAGATTTTGCAAATGAAAAAGACAGTTCCTCTACTGATGATGATAACTCATCTACTGGGAAGTGGAAGGAAACCAGAGATGAAGAAATCAATCAAAATGTTTCATCAAATTGGTTAATATATTTTTATTCCTTTTGTTTATTAAAGTGAAAAATATGGATTTTAAAAAATAATATAATTTATTAAATGTCTTTCATTAATATATTAAACTCTTAAAAATACCTTGTAATATAATAAATAACTTTTTAGTGATGATTTATTAGATAGCAAAATTATTTTTATTAATGAGATACATTTTTGAGAAATAGATCAAAAATTGATTCCCTCACCTCTCCTTTTAACTAAAAAACACAATTTACTAGAGTCTAAGGGCGAAGAAAGTTTTCAATGAGAAGTGATAATGTGGAATTTAATAATATATAACTAAATGTGCTAGTATTTCAAACATTTTAATATTTGCATAATTTTTCCCTCGTCAATGCTTTCTAATTTTTTTATTTAAATAGATGAAGCTTCTTAACATGTTGTTTTTTAATAAGATATTTCATTTCATTATGAAGTTCCTTTTTATCATAACTGTTTCTTTTTCTCTCAGGTCAATAAATACAATACCCAAAACATTAACGCCTGACAGTCCAGAAGTTACAATCTCTTCCAGTCACAGTATTGTTGAAGAAGCTAACATGAAGAAAAGCAATAATTCTCTTTCTTCCTTGGACTCCAGTCATATTTCAATTGTTACTATTGGTGATATTGAGGAAGTTAAAGACTCGTCTATATGTGTTGAGGGCACAACTACCACATCTACAGATGTGGACTCTTTACCACATGAAAACAGTGAAGTGGTTGTGCTACAAACCCCCATTACCCATACTTTATCGAAATCTGATGTGGTAGTGGTTCGGACTTCAGATTGGACAGATAATAGTTCTTTTAACAAACCCATAATGCAAATAAGTGATAAAACTCCTAAAACAAATGTAGTGAATTCAGTTTGTAGACCTGTTTCTAGTCATGAGGGTGCAAAACCTCCTCCGAAAGACCAGGCATTAAATACTGTTGGTACAGAAGAAAAACCTAAAATTCGTGTGAGTGTTAACCTTAAGAAAGATCCTTCATATCCATCACCACCACATTCCCCTGCTCCTTCTAGACCAGCCTCATCACCTACATGTGCTGTGTCATCTGATGACAGTTCTGTTTGTCCTTTGCCTTCTGAAAATGGAAAAAGTATAAAGAAAATAACTAGTGATTCAGAAAGTGTGTCAACATTAGATAGTATTGGTAGCAGTGATAAGGAGAACAGGAGTCATGAAGATGAGAATCAAGCCACACTGAAGAAGAAAAAGGTATGCAATCCTTTCTTAATTTATTTTACACAGCAGTAAATTTATCGCAGCATAATTCTTCGTACTAAAGAAGGTAATGGCAAATGGGAGATTCTTCCCCCCCCCCCCACACAAATTCGTTTCACTATGCCTGTTTATCCTTGTTTTTTCAAAATTTAATTGTTTGAAATATTTAGTCAAATATGAAATCTTTATTTAAAATTATATAATTCCAGTCTCTATTTTCTGTGAAATAAATTATCCACTCAGAATCTGTTTTTGTGATGAGTTGTGTTAACCTACTAGTTTTATAAAAGTAATGCAATCTAATTGTCTTGTATTCTCTAGATCAGTATCTTTTAGTACACTCTTGTGCTCTAACTTTTCTCACTTATTTTTATCTGTTTATGTGCATAGTATATCTGATGTAATATAAATAATTCTATGTATTTTTAATTTTTAATTTAGGCCTTCAAATGGCTCTATATCACAAATATATGCATTTTAAAGTTTTACATTTAAGAAAATTATATCACAAATAAAGTTGGTATTAATGAGAAAAGAAAACGAAATGAATTTTTCTTTACTATCTTTGATTGATATTAGAAATAAAGTTTTTGAAATTTCAAACAATTTTTCAATTAAAAAATTTTACTAGTCAATGTTAAGAGATGATTTCTTATGATAAAAGCATACGATTATGAAATATTTCCTATATGATTTTTAAGAATAATTTGTACTTTTTTCCAGCTGTATAAAATTAATCTAATTGCCTCCTTATATTTTCAGTCTAAATTACTTTTAACTAATTTTTTTAAATATACACTTGTAATATTCATATTCCTTTTTGTTTGTTTTTAATTTAGGAATACACAAGTGTTTCAAATAACCAAACTAGAAAGTTAAATGGTGTGGCAACTAAACCAAAAAGTGCACGACCGAAAACTTTGAAGAAAACTAGAAAATTTATGGTAGATGGTGTTGTTGTAACAACTACTACAAGTAAAATTATATATGAAGATGATGAACAAACTTTGAAAGAAGATCACATATTAAGGCAAGTTTAATTACTGTTTAGTATTTGAAAAATGTGCATTTAATTGATGTATAATTTTTCACCCTTTTTTTTTTCCCTTGATATGTTATTTATTCTTTTTTTACTCCCCCATTTATGTCTTAGACAGTTTTTTTTTTTCCCCCAATAGTCGTGGTAACTCCACCCTTTTCTTCAATATTACTTCCCTATATAATAGTACTAGTTGTTGCTGTAGTAATGGAAATTCAGCCATGAATTTGCTGAATGCTGTGTTGTAAAAAGCCGTTGTTGAAGGGGAAGAATAATTGATTATTTCTAAAAATTTACAAATAACTATAATTTGTGTGGAATTTTGTGTTCTTGGCTATTAGAAATTTTTTATGTAAAAAGCATTTTATAAAATAATTGGAATGTTTTTTATTGAAAATTTAATATCAAGTGACATATAATTTATAACATATTACTGTATTTGCAGTTAATTAATTATTCAGACATATCCAATTTATCGTTTTCTTATATAGCATCAAATATTTGCTATAACTGCCAGTTATTGCTATATAAATTTCAACAGGAAGTTTCCAAATTAACGTTTGTTTGGCAAACATAATTTTTTTTTTTGTGTGTGTGTGTGTGTGCAATTAATTAAAAATACAGGGTTGCCACAGTACCGGGAAAAAGCAGGGAAACAAAGTATAAAAATCATCTATAAAACAGGAAAAATGCAGGGAATTTTCAAATTTTCCTTTAAAAAAAAACAATAAAGTAGAGGGAAATTTAGATTTTTTAATTTTTTTCATCTAAAAAAAAACTGATACAGTACCATTCTGATACTGATACAATACTCTGAACAATACCATTTTTGGAATTTCATCCTTTTTCTTCTGTAGTTATTTAATCCAGTTTTGAAGATTGAGAAAATTATTCCAATTTCAGAATAGTGGCTACAGCTTGTTGAATACTAGTGAAGCACTTTTAGCAGAATTTTTTAATATTTTTGTAGAATACTACTAAAAAAGTGTTTAAGTGATTGTACAAAATTTTGCTATTTTAAAAGCTTTATCTCGTTTAAATCCATACTTATTGAAAAGCAGTACAGTACCATGTGAAAAATGAGTGGTTGATTTGCTTCAACTTCTTTATTAACTCAAATTTTCTTCGTATGTTCAGAATATGCAAAGATCCAATTTGAAATTATCTGGAGAAAACTATAAAAGTGAATGCAAAGAATATCTTGATTCATTTCATGATGAAATTTGTTTAGATGAGTTCTGTTCTAAAGTATTAAGGTCCAAATAATTTAATTGTTTTTAAAACTTTCCAAAAATCAAAATTATATTTTCACATAGTAATACGACTGTGGAAAGTGAATTTAGTATCAACAAAGAATGTTTTTTGAAACTCGGAAAAAATTCTTTAATTGGTTTAAGAACTAATATGATGCCATAAACATTTGTGGAAGTGTCTTAAATGTTCTGATCTCAAGAGATTTGCGACAGTATATAAGATAAGTGCATATGAAATATGAAGCTTCAGAAAAGCAAATCAAAGTTCAGGGGAATAAAAGAAAGAACCCAACAAACACAAAACAATTTTGCAAATTAAATTGTTGCAAAAAAAAAAAAAAAATGAAATTGATGGCTGAAAAATTTGCAAAAGTTGCAGAAATTGATGCTCAAAAAATGAATAAATTGGCATTAATAAATAAAGCTTTGTGATACTTTTTGTTAAGTAATCATTAAATGGTTTGTAACTTGATAGCAAGAATGTTAGTTTGCATAGTTTGCATTTTATTTCACTGGAGTCCCTAAATTTGTGATTTGAATTAGAGAACATGAAAAAGTGATCAATACCTCTCCCCCCCCCTTTAACATGTAAATTTTTCTTGAAAATTTTAGGGAATAATAAAGGGAAAAAAATGTCCTGTTTGTAAATATTAACATTTATTTAACTAACTAAATTATTATTTAGGAAATGATAAACTTTCTTTATCCTGCATATATACAGAGGAGGCACAGGAAATGTTTTTCCCCCTCTGATTTGAGTGGCAACCCTAGAAAATACCATTTAACATTAATTCTCATTTCAATAAGATTTGTTGATTCTTTGGGCTTTCTTAATTAAGCATTATTCATTTCTTTTTCACAGTATTTAAATTTGGTAATCCGAACTTATTAATTTTGAACATAGGAATGAATGACAGTTTTTACATTTTCAATATCAGTTTTAATAAATAAAATGAAGCTTACTATACACATGGAAAACATATTGATGATTTTGTAAAATTAGTTTTACATTCAAAATACTTTTTTTTCTTGCACCCTTTTTTGTGAGACATTAAATTTCTCTGAAATAACCATTGAAATTTAAAATTATAATTATCTTTAATGATTTTTCCTAATCTTTTTACATTTTTCATGCTTGCATAGGATCAGCGCTGCTTTAGTGCCTGAAAACTGGAAAATAAGACTCTGGTTACTATTTTATTCTAGTTTAATTCATATTGTATAGTAAAGTTTGCATGCTCAAATGCATGAACCAGTGTGTTAAAAAGTTGCACTTATTTCTGCATGCTCATTTAATCTTCCATATCTTACCCTTGTTTTATTTGTTATATATGTTTGTTTTATTAGCATTTATATGTTTTCATGTTTGTATGAAATGTTAATTAAACTTGTTATTTGAAGCAAAATCATTTTATTATAAAAGAAATTATTCCAAAAGTATTTTTATTTCCAGGTGTTTTTTTTTCTACTATCCCTACAAGAATTTTTTTATAATAAAATAAATCAAAGTTAGCAATTTTCAGTCATATGATGTTAATAAAATAGAACATTTAACGTACAGTGTGATGAAAGAGCACTTATAGAGTATACATATTTTATGCTTTCATTATCCCAATTCATTTTTTTAAAGAATATTCTCCATTGAAGAATTTAGTTAATACACCTAATATTTTATATAAATTTTTTTATACATGAGTAATTATTAATTCCTGAGTGATTGAGAACTGTGTGTTTATAACTTACTATAATATCAAAATATAATTAAAAGCAGATGCATATTGTGAAGAAAGAAATAATAAGTTATTGAAATGCCAAAAAGTTTCAATAAATATTACAATAGTTTTTAACCCATTCAAAACTCCCCCCCCCTTGAGATATTGAATTACAACAATATTCCTTATACATACCGTGTGCATTCCATTTTGAATCTATTAAACCTCAAGCAAAAAAATGTGCGTAGAATAAATAGGAATAGACATGTTCCCTATTTTATTATCTTAGATATCCTGGAACATGACTTCAAATCAGCAATTTTTCAAACAATAATTAAAATTAAAATGATAGTATCTGTAATTGAGCAACTGTCATTTAACATCATATATATTGGTTTTATTTGTAATTTTTTTTTGAAAACATGGCGAGTCTAGAATTTTTATTTTGTTTCTATAGAATTTTTTAAATATAAATTTTAGATTGTGATTTTGGTTTTGAAAATTCTTGTAACAAAAGTATTAAGATGAGTAGTAGTTTTTATGCAATGTGTATAATTAACTCATTGCTATTCTAAAAATATATCATTTGCACTTTTTAAAATAATTCATTTATATCTTTAATTATTTTACTCACTTATTTGTTGTTGCTTTATTTTGATAAACAGCATATGTCCAATTTTTAAAGTATTAAAACATAGTAATATAATTCAAATGATAGTTGCACATTTGCATGTTATGCTTGTATGTGTGCAGATGTTTCTTTTTTCTATAACATAAGTATATATTGAACATCTTTAAATTAGTACCAAATGTATCGGATGAAATCTTTAATCAATTAAAGATTTGATTAGATGCTAAATATTAAGCATTTATGTTTTTGTCTTGAAATTTTCAGACCATGATCTGGTTATTTTTACATATATAAAATCATGATAATAATTTTTCATCATTTTTTTTTTTTTTTTTTTTTTGCAAATATAATTTTTTTTCCAAAAGCCATGCATGAAGGAACATTGTGAAATTCATTTTTTTAGTACATAAATTTAATTATTAATTTACTCTATGTTGATATTTAAATCCATTCAGCAATTTTCAGATGCTTCACAGATTGTTTTCCAATTTTAGGAAAAAACAAAGAAAGTTGAGTAAAAAAATTGAGTTCTATATTAAATTTTTTTTCCATTTGGAAGTCATGCATTTCTTCATAAAGAGTTTATTTCAAGTTTATCAAAGCTTTAATTTTGTGTTTCAATATTAAAGAGGATAAAATGTTATAGAAGATACTATTATTTTGTAGAGATTACATGCATACTCATTTTTATTGTTTCAACAAATTGAATAGTTTTCAGTTGTCTTATGTATATCAAGACTCCTCAAATATAATGAAAATCATCTATTTTTAAAATATGTAGCAACTGGGGATAAATATGAATTGACATAAATTTAATTGAAAAAGATTATAAAATCAATCATGTCATTAAAATATTTGAGCCCAAACATTTTTAATGGTTAATAAAAATTCATTTGATATTTATTTTTAAGCAATGTTGTATTTAAATTTTTTGAAAATTTTATTAAAGTGTAAACTTTTATCGAGAAAGATATTAAACTGCTTTTAATGCAATTTTTTAAAATAATAATTAGAAATTGAATGAAAGCTGAATTGTGAAATTATGTGGGGGGAAATTTACTCTATTAAACTAATTGAAATTTATATCTTTGATTACATTCATTCTTTAAAAAAATTTATTCATTCATTAAAAAATAAATTTTGTATACAAATTATTTATTCAATGAGTGGATTTTTTTTACTTCCTTTTTTGACACTTTTAACACTTTTTACTCCACATTTTCCTTAAAAAATGCTTCAATATAAAATTATGAAACATTCTTTAAGAAACAAAATTAAAGGGATGCATCTCTTATCAATATCACTATTGTTTTTAATACTGACCATGGTCTGATGATCAATGAATGATTTTATAAAGTAAATGTATTTGCTTAACTGATGAAATCATTAAATTAAATTTAGATATATAAGTTTTTAAAATAGTTTTTTTGTGATTTTAGGAAACAAGAACTCAGAGAATTGAAAATGCTTCAAAAACAAGAAACCAAACAATTCCAGGATTTAGCTTTAAAAGCCCAATTTAATAGGGAACAACAAGAAAAGAAATTTGATCAAGAAATGATGGTAATTTATGGATTCGGAAACAAAAATATTTTATTATATTTTAAGTTTTAAATTGTATTTTTAAATCAAATTTAATATTTAATATACCCTTGTAAAGAACCCTAAATACACTATCGTAGATTATAAGTATAGTGTTTTTAAACGAAGGTTTTATATTATAAATATAAAACCTTCTTATCCATCATTCATATTGTTTCTGTTCAAGCATGGTATTTATTTAACTAAAACTCAAAACGATTCCTCATGAGGACTCTATTTATCAAGTTCTGCACTTTTTTTTTTTTCCTGGCTTAGAACACAAAATAATAGTAGTGACCAAAATTCTTTCTCCCCCCCCCTCCTTTTAAATGTATTTCCAGTTTCATTATTTTTACAACTTAAAATGCATTTTTTAAAAAATAAACTTGTATAATCTTGCTATAGACATCTTATGGTATGTATACATTGAAATTCAAAGAATAATTGATGTGAAATAATATTGTAACTGTGGATATATACCTAGTGCACTAAAAGGGAGTGCATTAAATAATTTGACTGAAGTTCTGATACATAACATAGTTCTAGTATGTGTATATGTTTATTATGAGTAGATATAAGGATTTGAATCAATAAACCCTCATCAGATATAATTCTTTTTTACATGAGAATGGGAATAAATTTTTAAGAACATCTTGGGGAAAATACTGCTTTGTTTTGTATAAATTTTTGTATTGTACTTCCTTGATGAAGATTTAGGAAATTTGATTTCATAATCAATAATCAGTTTTGTTAAACACATTTAAGTAATATTTATCAACCCTTTGGAAGTGGTTTGCAGAATTCTTTTCATGCATCTTCCTCTATTTTGTAAATTTTTACAATTTTTGGTACATTCAATTAAAATAAATAAATTGTAATTAACTAACCTTATGTTTGTTATGCAAATATAAAAATCATTTTAGAGGGGAAAATATTTAAAGTTTAAGTAATATTCTTTAGCTTTTAAGAAAACATTTATTACATAATGTTTGAAGAATTCAGAACTTTCTAAAGAATGTATTAATAAAACTAAAGTTCTAGTGGTACCACTTGGTATTTTTCTGATCTGTTCCAAATACATTAATTTCATGACTATTGTATATCTATGCATGTGGGTGCAAAAAGAAAATAGAAGTGGGTAAATCCAAAAATTAATAAAGGAAATAGGTAACAGATAATATCTGCATCCCTTCAGTTAAATATAATGTGCTATTCTGAAGTTATCATTTGATTTAAAAAAAAGGCTTACGCTTGATCAATGGTATGGAATAACCATCATTTATCATTTGGTCAACAATCACTATCAACAACCTTTTTAAGAATTTATTTTATATTGATACTTCCTTGCTTTATTTTGCTATCATAAATAAATATAACATCAATGCTTTGACCTACACTATATCTTTATTATATTTGAAACTAAAATTTTATGATATTAAGATGCTGGTGAGAGACCAAATAATCTGATACTACCAAAATCTACCATTTAGAATCATGCAACAAGTTCAAAAAGCGATGGAAAAAGAAACCTTTAGGCTTTAAAAAAAATATTAGATATATATAACTAGCTATTACCTGTGGAACGGAAATTTTGGTGTGTATGTGTGAGAACTGACAGTCTGGTCAAAAGATAAAATGTTATCAAACCGTATCATTATAGTGCTGTTGAAAGCAGAGTCTGATATGATATAATCATGAAACTTGTAACTGATTAAGAAAGACCTACAGGAAAATTTTAACATTTATTTTTATACTAATATCATAATGTATACAACATTAAGCCCTTGTTCGGTCGTGGGATTTGTTGATCATCATTGTAAAAGCCAATTTTAAGGGGAATTGCAACCTCTTGAAACAAAATGGCAAGATATTTGGAATAACAGATATGGGGAGAATTAAAACACTGTCTTCTTTAGCTGCTCCTGTAATAATGGTAGCTTTTATAATATTACAGCCAAGCTCTCTGTAAGCCTGGTGCCATTGCACAGTGCATCAAGATTTCGCATCAGCAGAGCTGGAGTGCCACATTTAAGCTCCAGCTTATGCGAAGATGCACCTGTTAAATCTGAGGAGTTGAGAAATTCGACGGGGTAGGCAGTACTATAGTCATTAACCATCACAGTTTCTATGGATGTGTATAGTTTTGTATTTCCTACAATAATGTCTACATTTTTTTTTTTTGTGTGTATTTTATTGACTTGCTCGTCCTTTGGCGGCAGCACTACCCTCTCACACAACCATTCTTCATTATTTATATTAACATCCAAATTGGAAAAAACTTGCATGATAAGTTCATCTTCTGTAGCCACTGGATAGGAAAATTCTTCTGAAAATAGAATTGTCCAATCTGCATTCGTTTCTAGACTACCCTCTCCAATATGCAGAATCTTATTTGCAAAGACACCTGATTCATGGTCGTTGTACAGTTGCATGCGCACGTTGCTTGTAAGATGGAACTTTTCAGTCCTAGACCACAGAAGCGACGCCTTGAGACACGCGTTTATTTTATCCGCCGGTATGGGCCTCTCAATAACTGTGAGTGTCTGCCTAAAATCGCCTGCGAGCAAAATAACTGCGCCGCCCATCATCGTTTGGTTGCCGCGGATGACCTGCAGGTTTTGATTTAACGCCTCTAATGCATGCTTGTGTGACATTGTGCACTCGTCCCATACTATTAACTTGCTCTGCTGCTAAAGAACACCCCGGCCGCAGTTTTTGGTGATGTTGCATGTTGGGGTATCTTCGTTTGCAAGATTAAGCGGCAATTTGAAACCGGATTGTGCAGTCCGACCACTGTTAAGCAAAGTTGAAGCGCAATGCCCGAGGAAGCTACAGCCAGAGCTATATTGCGGTCCTTGCAGAGTTGGGCTAGCAGAGATTCAGCACATATGTCTTACCCGTCCCCCTGGTGCGTCAAGAAAGAATAATCCCTCCTCCCCACTATTACTGGGTGCAGAATCGTTTTGTAGGCTTGACGCTACTTGGGAAGTAATCGTAGTGTCATTTCATTAAACTGCACTTCTAAGACCGCGGTGTCGTGGTTTGGCTGCTTCACAATTTCGCTTAATAATTCCCCTCTTCGCTGCGGTGTGGGTAGGCCGAAATCCGAGAAACATTTTCCAGATATGGAAATCATTTTATCCTCAATCAATACCAAAGCTTCGTTAATGAGTAGGTCATTTGAGTGCCATCCAGCCTATGCACGATATCTTCTTATAAAGCGTCTTTGTATGTATCCCACAGCTGGAGGGAGTTTGACAGTCCGCAAGTGCTCACTAAAATTACAAACAGGTCTTCAAGTTACTTTCATAGCCCGAGCTTTATTACTCCTCTTCGAAAGATTAGATTTGCGTTTTTTGGGAATTTCGAAAAAGTATGAAATAACAAATTAAAAAAATTAAAACTAACCTAAGAAAACGATGTACTTAAAACTATAAATAAATTTATTAAAAATATATAATAAAACAAAATAGAAAATCAAGTCCGTATTTCTTTAAAATCAAGTCGTCTATTTTATTTATCGATCGAGTTTGAGATAGCTATAACAGTATAATACACATAATTTTAAAACTTTTAATTAAAAGGAAAATATAATTGTCAACAATCAGAATACACTACGCATGCGTGAATTTTCAATGCCAGCTGGCGTTACGCAAATGTGTGAATTTTTCATGTCAGTCAGGGTAACACAATGCAGATTAGAAATTTTTTATTTCCTTTATTCTGTTTTATTTTAATTTAAAAGTACTTCAGAATGAATCCGAAAGATCGATTAATTAACAATTTTTAATTTTAAATGCATCAAACACTAAGAAAATGAACAAAATCATTTGAAATAATCGATCGAAAATAAGTTAAGCGTGGGAAAGAAAAACAACTGAAGCCCTATTCATTTGGCGATAGGAAAATGAAGACTTTTGGCCGGAAAGTTAGTTTTTAATTAGTAAAAAGTTAACCACTTAATTAACCGGAACAAACAGTAGCCTATATCCTATTCCAGACTAATGTGCTAAATTTCATCCAATTCCGTTCAGCCGTTCTGGCGTGATTGACTAACAAACATCTAGCCATCCATCCAAACTTTCACATTTATAATAGTATTATAGATTCGGAACAGTTTCTAAAAGAAATGAATATTTCAAAGACTTAATTGGATTAATTTGGAGAACCGTTTTCTAAAGTTCATACAGTTATTCAATAAAATTTGAATAATTTAAAAATACGTATTATTAGGGCTTTTTTTAAAAAATTTTTTTTCATGAATGATGAACTTAGTGAACTGTGTAAAAATTTGTAATTATTATTATTGTAGTAAATTTTTTTTCTATTGGATAAATATCAGAAAAATGTACTTTGATGCATATTTCTGTGTCTAAAGTTTTTTTTTTTACTATTTTAACTAATGGCACATTTTAAAAAAGTAATAAAATGGTCAGATTTTAAGCTGTATGGATGAATTCACTTTGAATAATTATTAAATAGTTCTAGAATCATATTTCTTTTTAAAATTGAATGTATTTTTTTATTTTGTTTTATATAGTTTTTTTCCCCTCTGTATTGATTGATTGATTTTTTTCTTAGATTCTTGTGAGAAATTATGACAATGATTTAGAAGCTTTGAATAGGCAACAAAAGCAACTAGTGGAGAAGGCTGAACAGCAGCAAGAATTGGATCTTAAATTTGCATCAAAGAAAATAAGAGCTGATCAAGTAAGTTTAGTGCAATTGTTTTGCTTCAGTATTCCTCAAATTGCTCATTGTTAAAATTATTCTTGAAAAAAAATCATTGAATGTTGCTTTAAAATTATTTTTGAAATTAATAATTGATGATTTTTCTGTTTTGCCTCTTTTTATTTAAGGAACGAGAAATGAAAGCATTTCGAGAGTCACTAAAAAATGAATTTAAATTTTTGAAACAAGAAATAGATACTTTGCCTAAGGAAAAGCGGAAAGATATGATGCGAGTTCGAAAGGAACAAATGGAATTAGATCATATAGAAAGGGTAATTATGTTGTATACATATTGTTCCCTATTTTTTTATATTCTTCTATACATTTTGATTTGTATCTAACATAATTTCTGCTTTATTAGGAACGGCAGTTTATTGAAAGGCTGAATGAAAATCATGATCTGCAGATGAAAAGGTTAGCAGATACTCATAAAGAAAAGATAGCTCTCCTTGAAAGGCAGTTTTTGCAACAGAAACAACAGCTATTGCGAGGTATAACAGTTACTTCTTTTTTTTTAACTTTGGAAATAATAAATGAGAATGTGTTTCTAATTCACAAAATGACAAACTTTAAAAAATAAATTTTTCTCTACAATTAAAGCTTTAATGATGCAACTAATAATCCTTTCATCTAATTAAAATTGTATTATCTGTATTAAAAATGTACATATTGTTTCTTCTTTTGTAGTAGCCATTACAGTAATTGACTCTCCTTTTTTAAAAATTAAGAAACTTCCCCAGAGTTGAAATACAAAGATATAAAATAATTCAAGAAAATTAATTTGATACATATTTCTCTATATATCATCTCTACGCTGATATTTAAGACAGTATCATTAACAGTACAAAATATATAATTTTCAAAAAATAATTTATAAATTAAATTTTATTTCTCTGCGTCATTTTACAAAGTTGCTTACCTTTTTAGTTTCTTTACTACTTTTAAAATAACTGCTAAATGTAGGTTTTCTTTTGGAAAATGAGAGTAATTAAAGATTCTAAAATAACTTCATTTATGTTTTTATTTGTTAACATTTTCATGTAAATTGTAATCAATAAAGTATTTTGATGTAGACAATAATTTTTTTTTGTAAGCCTTTAAATATTGGATTAGAATTGGAATAGTGCATATAAACAAGTATTGGGGATAAGGAACTTTTTTTTTCTGTATGAAAAGAATTTTAATAAATTCTTTAGCTATTCAATAGTTTGAACTTAAAATGTGTATCAATAAGGTTTCAAGAGAGATTTTCTTATTCAAGGAATTTACATTTTAACATTCAATGGAAATAAACAATATTTCTGTAATGTTAATTATATTGATTGCTCCAAAACAAAATCGAGAATCATGTCTACATTTAAAAATTTGGAAATTCTAGTTATGAGTAAGTTTTAAAAAAATGAATTTCTAGCTGTATATAGATTTCAGTCACTCTTGATTTCAAATAATGGATTAATATATAAAATTTCAATTTTGGATTACATTTATGAATTACAGAATTTGATAGACAGTATAATTGTTTGTATTAAGTATTGGAATCATAAGATCATTTATTTAAATTATATATTTATGTAATTCAATGATGATTTTAATTGAAATGAAGTTTGAAAATTAAACATAAAGAAATATACTGTCTTTCCTTCTGTTAGCTGTCAACTGAAATTACATTATATTTTTCACTTTAGCAAAACATTGTTCCTTTTTAGAAATGCCATGCTCTTACAACTATTTAAAAATATCTTATAAAGGAATTCCAAGTAGATAAAATCTAAATTTTCCCCTTATTATAATGAAAGTGCCAATGTTAAATTCTCTCTTGCATTTTAATTTAAATAATTAAGGATATAAAAATAATAGAAATAAAACTTACTGAATTTCATAGTTTTATTTATAGAATATATTTAATTTTAAGTCATTAGTTGTTTATTTCCATTATAAAAGTCAATATGAAAACTGTCTTCAATATTTTAATTTATCACTTTACTGTTTTGATTTTCATAGGAACTTGATTTAGCCAAATGAGATTTAGATATATTAAATTAATGAAATGTTTTGCATTCTGATGGGAAAAATTCCGATTATTTTTCAAATTTTACACTTTAATTGAAATTGACAATTACATTTGCAGATATTAAGTTTTATAAGGAACAAAATTCAGCATTGAAAAGTACAAGAGAAATGCACTTATTTATTTTTAATAGTAATACTTTCATTGTCATTTTTATTTTAATTATAATCAACGGTCTTCATAACATTTTTTCCTTTAAAAAGGCATTAGAATATGTCAAATAATTGATAAGACTGCTGCTAAATCTTTTATCCTACAGGAGTGTCACCAGTGTAATTGGTCATGTATTGATTTGCCTTGACTGCCTGCTAATATGCTATTAAAAGTTCTGCATATTTATCAGAATTATTCCAATGATATGGGTGTTCATTGCAGAAGAAAAAAAAAAAATTCATGTTGAGTTATTAATTCTCTGACTGCACAGTTTTTTTAAAATCACTATTAAGTGCATTGTTTCAAATAAGTTATTATATTCTTCAAACAAAGTGAACTGATACTATATGTTGTGAACTGTACTATAGTTGTTCTTTTTCCATGAGATTCCCGAATTGCAGCCCATGAGCAGACATAAGATTTCTGTTACTGTGCTAAAGAATAGAATACATTTCTCTGGCAGGAATTTTTCTTACAGAGTCTTTTTAATTTACAAAAAGTGAATTGAGAAAAAGAGCATTCTCTTATTTGTTAATAACTGGACCCTTTGAGGTCCAGCTAGTTCAACTGAAATATTGGTTATATTTTATTTTAATTAAATCCTGTGGATATAACTTCATGGTCATGATTCCGTCAAATTATCAAACATCAAACAAATATTTTAATTGTTCTACATGTGCTCTGTATATTGAGTTCACGAGACTTTAAGAAGAGACTAGTACTATAATATCACTGCTTTATTAAAAGCATAATTGTTCGCATTATTCATCTTCTGAATTTCATGGCATTGTAACTTCAGTTTATTATTGATCTCGTAACCTATTCAAACATATAGAATCTATCTTCTTTAGCTTTCAGTATTGGAAGAAAATCATGCTATTCATTATTTGATGAAACAATGAAAACAGTTTGACTTTCAGAGGAACAATATTTTATAGGAAATTATTCACATATATAATGTCAAAATTTAGAAAAATTCACACAATATCAAATTAGTTTTAAAAAAGTCAATTTGTTAATATGATTTAAAAGTAATTTTTAGGCAGTAATATTTTGCAGTAATATAATAATAGTAATATAATTTTAAGCAGTAATATAATTGTGTAAAAATGCCAAAATTAAGGTAATTTTTAATTAAAATTTAAAAATTATCACTCCAAGGTACATATTTCCTCACCCTTCGAAGTATATATGTGCTAAGTTTGGTTGCTTTAACAATCTGAGCCATAGAGTGCTAACACACACACATAAATTTTCATCTTTATTATTAGTACAAATTATGTGAATGCATGTTTTCTTTAACAAACATATTGAAACAATAAAAAATTAAATTTAAATTTTTTAAAAATAGAAAACTAACAATAATGAAGATTCATATACTGTGTATTATTTTGCATCTGTAATTGTATGTACACAGTGTTTATCACTTGATAGTGCCTTTAATGCCTAGTTTATAATTCATTTTCTATTATGTACACAAATGAATTTTTTACTCTGATCTTACATATAATTTCTTTTTTATTATCAAAATTACTAGCTCGAGAAGCAGCTATTTGGGAATTAGAAGAGAGACATTTACATGAGAAGCATCAGCTAGCGAAGCGGCAGCTGAAAGATTTATTCTTTCTTCAAAGGCATCAGATGTTAGTAAGGCATGAAAAAGTACGTTTGTATCTCTACAATTATTTAATAAGATTTTTTTTAAAGAATCCTAAGAGCATTTTGTCATTAAAATGTGTGCATTTGTTGCTTGAAGGAACTGGAGCAAATAAGAAGAATGAATGATGCGAAGGAAGAAGAAGTGCTGAAGCAACAGGCAATCGAGAAACGTCAGTGGCCAAAAAGAATGCGATCTGAAATGAAAACAAGAGAGCTTATGTTTCGTGAAAGTTTACGTATCAGTTATGCAAATTTGTCTGAATCCCATGAAGATGAAAGAGAGAAAATTCGCAAGGTTTACAGTGATTTATATTCTTCCATCTTTTTGTGCATTTGAATTATTTTTCTTTCAAATATTTATTGTATTTATTTTAAAACGAAATAACTGATAATTAGTTTGCTGATATGCAATTTAAATTTTTTCATACAGAATTTAAAATTTCATTTCCATACTCTTTATTACTTTTCAGTTAAAGTATTTGTTATATCCTACACATTTATTTCAAATATATATATTTAAAAATTGCCAAATTCATATGGTATATGTGTTTTATTAAATATTAGCATTATATATCAGCAATTTATTTTATTAATATTTAAATCCTGTTTTCTATATCTGAAATAAAGTCACGAGTAGGGATTGCAGTATCGGACCAAAATTTCATACCAGTATACCGGGATACCAGTTTTAATACCGGTATTAGAAATTTTTAAAAAAGAAAGAAAACAGGTGTTTTTTTTTTGTTTTATTCGCCAGTTTTATTAGAGAGTGTAAATATCACAAAAAATTATTTGTAATCTATAAATTATAACAGTATATAAAGAATCACAAAAAAGTAAATGAACATCTTATTTATTTAAATCACAAAAAAGAGTAAATATCACTATTCAGTCTGTGGTACTATTACAAATTTTTGAAAAGTGATCTTAAAAAACATAATGCATCAATTGTACTGTCATTAAGCCTGAAAAGTAATTTTGTTTAAAAATTACCAGCTGTCGAAAATGCTCTTTCAGCATCTACGCTAGTTGGTGGTACTGTTAGCAATGCGCAATATACTTTTTCCAAGTATTTACCTCTAAATCCCTCATCTTCAAATAAATCGATTTCTTGTTGGATGGTTTTGGATTTAGCTGATATCTGTATTGTATTTTGGTTCATTGAAATTTTTTTATTTATCACTAATTCTAATTTTTGTTCAAGAGACAATTCCTTTTCATTATCGACATTAGTATCGTCATAATCTTTGATAACTGAACCGAATTCCTCTGAATGTAGATAGGTTTGTGGGTAAAAAATTTAAGAAAATTTACTATAAACTTAATCAGATTTGAATTGGTTATTTTCTTTTCTTCTTTTTCATTTTTAAAATCATTATAATTATGTAAATACCATAAGACATTTTCTATTTTGGTTGCCTTTTTTCTGTGCGATTTTTCAATGTAATATATAATTCTTTAGATAGTGATGTGTGCTGTTATTTCAGTGATTGCAACATGAAATTTATTGTTGCATTAGCTGTTAATAAATTAGAATATCTCCCATATAATGCCTCAATAGTCAGTTCCATTGGAAGTAGAGCTGATACAGTTCTGGATATTAAGTCAAATTCACTATCTGAAAAATTAATTTACAGGTTTAAGTTGATTATTGCTTTTTGTATTGGATTTCTCAGTTTCAAAAATCGTTCCATCATTAGGAGTAAACTGTTACATGTTTTAGAATCTAATATTAACATATATTTTATTTTATTTTCAGTTAGTATATATTTTAGTAATATGTCATTTTTTATGGGGGAAAGTTTAAATATTTTAACAATTTTTTGAACTTTATAAATTATAGGAAGCAATTCTTGATGGGTTAATATTTCATCCTCATTAGCAATATCTTCTTCAACAATTACATTGTCATTATCTTCATTGTCAATATCACTCACACTCTTACTCTCTTCAAGATTGGAATCCGAAGTTTCTATATCCACAGTATTTGGATTGTTCTGTTCTTTATTTTTTTTGGTATAATACATCTGTTACCCCTAATTGAATTCCATGAGCATAGCACAATTGCTGATTTGCACCAATCAACTTTCCAACTTTTTTCTTAACTGTTGCTCCATCAGTCGTTATGGATACAATATCTTCTTTCAGGGATAATCCATGTTTCGCTAATTTATATTTAAGCAAGTAATTATGCCATTAATTAGCTAATTAATTTTGCCCGTTTGGGAGACATAAAAACAGTTCAGGGATCGCCATAATTTTAAAAATTTCTAGTAACTACCGGAAAAACGGTATTTAAACTTGTGAATACCTGTATTACTAAATTGTACAAATGGTTCAAAATACCGGTATTTGGTATCCTGGTATACCGGTATTGCAATCCCTAGTCACGAGTTAAAATATAAATGAATATATGTATTGATTTATTGCATTTAGGTATATGAGATGTTTATAAATTTTTATTGGAATAAATTTGGTATAGTTATTTATGCTTCAATTTTTGAATTATATTTATTTTATTTAGTTCCAAGAAGGAGAAAAACGACGATACAAGGCTGAACAGCAACGACAAGAACTAAAACATAAAAAGCAACTTGAGGAATTAAGGGCACATGCTGAATCAACAGTGAAAGAACTTGAACAAATGCAAGTAAGTATGCTTTTTCCCTTTATTCTTTTTCTTTATCATTAATTTCTCATTATATGAATGTAGTTGGGGGAGAAAATAAGGTACCTTCAACCATTTTCATATGTGCTGGCAATGGGCTACAAAATTTTAGAAAATTGTGTTTAGTGCAAAGATAAACCACTGATTACTTAATTTAACTCACTGCTGTTTTAAAGAAATGCATTTTTTATGAATAAAAATATTTTATTTCACTACAAAAATAAATATATCAAACAACATTTCATTTTTTATACAATTAATAATTTAGTTTATGCATAAAAAAAAAGATGAATGGATGATAGAGTTTTAAATATGAAAGTGTACCATCTTGTACCTTTAACAATTGTGATTTTTTTTTCTTCTTTTTTACTACTTTGGAGGGGTGATATTATTCATAGGAAACTAGGAATATTTAATCAGTGATTCTTTTTTCACATTTTGAGAAAATTAGTAATTTGAACATGCTTATTAAGTTCTCTGAGCATTACTATACATTTACTTTGAAATATTTGTGGATTCTACTACTGTATACATATATCGATATAAAATTGTTAAACTAGACATTCTTTAAAAATACATGTAATTGAAAATATATTTGCATCTTTCTAATTTGAAACTCATGAGAAGTATAAACAAAGTGTGAAATTATTGTCTTTTAATAGTATATCATTTACCTTTGGTTTGCAGTTGATTCACCAGATATATTGTCTATACTTAAGTTTGGTGTAAATCGATTTGATATAACTTTAATTTCTGTGTAATCAATTCAGATGCACCTGAATATGCAACTAACAGATAGTCATGTTTTAGATCGATTTGATCTAAAATTTTTGTGATTCCATCAAATTATCAATCTTTAAAGCCTTGTTATTTTAATTATCTTGCATATGTTGTGCTCATTGGATACAAACTTTCTAATGCCCTTCAATCCAACAACATTATAGCACTGTTAAAAATGTAAATTTGTGATTAATTTATCTTCTGAATTTCACAATGTGGTAACATGACTTTTTTTTATTCATCTTTTAATTTCATTATATAAGTATTTAACAAAATTCTGTAGTTTTCAGCAATGAAAAAAAATAATGCAATTAAACATTTGATGAAGTAATGAAAAGGATTTGAATTTCAAAGCAGCAATCAATCTGTTGGAAAATAGCCTAATTTCCAACAGATTGATTGCTGCTTTGAAATTCATATATATATATATATATATATATATATATATATATGCTGGAATTCAGGAAGATTTGCACAATTTTTAATTATGATTATTAAAAAGCCAATTTTTTTTAACTTGGAGATAATATAAAATGTTTTTTTATGCAACAATTTTGGAAGTTACTTCACGAAAACACCAAAATTCAGTTTAGTTTTTAATGAATTAAAATTGAAAGATATTGCTCTGAGGTGCACATTTCAAGATATATATTTGGTAGCTGTAGGTCTGTCCTAGATAATGCCAACACACATATACATCAGTTGAGATAAAGAAGGTCACTGTCAGTTAAAAAATATTTTAATTTTTAAAAAATGAAATGGATTCTCTTTTGAATTGGTGAATATGGATTCATTTGACATGATTTTTGAAAATGTCTGTAATATTCATATAGAAGTGTTTTTTTTTTTTTGTTGATAAAATGATAACCAAATCATCAAATGTTTTTCTCTAACTAAACTAATTGTTTATGTTAAAATATATATTAATTTAAAATAAGGGCCATACAGATTGTTATTTTTTCCCCACAATCCTGATTTCCTATTGTACTAATTGGTTATTGGTAGATATTAAAAGAATGTTAACTATTATGAACTTCATTGAAGTAATTTTCAATTTGCTTAGTTTAATTTTGTTTTTGTTAGTTGTCGCACACACACACACGTGTTTTGTTTTTATTTTTAAAGAAATGACAGTTTCTGAAATTGCTTTACTTATAATTTTTTTCCCCTACATTTAAACTGTTTAAATGTCAGTGTACTTAATTTTTTTGTCTGTTTTTTAAGAATGAAAAGAGAAAAATGCTAATGGAACATGAAACTTTAAAGTTGAAGCAGTTGGAAGAGGAACATTCTGCTGAACTTAAAGAGTGGAAGGCAAATCTTAAACCTCGAAAACAGGTACATTGATATTTATAATTTATGTAGAAATAGCAAAATTAAAAAAAAAAAAAAAAAAACCTCAGTTATTTATATTTTATTTTATGTTAATAATTTTTAAATTTTAAATTTGACGAATTCTTGTTGTGAGGTAATTTTAATGAATTTTTATGTAGCTTTGGTATTCTTATTTTTCACAATACTTCTTTTCCTGCCATTTGAATATTTTTAAGAAAATTAAATTATTTAATTCTTGTAGCCTGTTTTTAAAAAAGAAAATCTTTGTTGTCAAATATTTCCTTTATCTTTTCGCATTAATTACTGATAATTCAAGTTGATAGTACCAGGTAAATATGTGATGTATCATTATTTACCAATTCTAAATATGATCCTGATGTATTTGAGCATAATTAAAGCATTTAATTAAAATTAAGTTCAGTAAATTTTTAGAATTTTTCCTATAGTAAAATGCATATAATTCCCTGTTATACATTTCACAGAAAATTAAACCAATTGTGTCTTTTTACATATTGTCAACTTGTGTTATTTTTAATTGCTTAATTTCATACATCTAAATCCAATAAAAAATTTTCTATCGTAAAAGAAAATATATATTGTAATTTATGGTTTTTCAATGTGTTTTTTTGTAATGATTACAGAGACTTGAAGAAGAATTCATCCAACAGCGTGAAGAACAAGAACGTTTTTATGGCACTTCTGCTTACTTGCAAGATTATTTAACTCAAGGCCGTGAGTCTCCTCACACTCCAGGAACTCCTGGATCTGAAGCATCATTTCCTCGCAACTTCTGATCATTTGTTGCACTCCATCACTCATTTATTTGTACAGGGACAAAATGTATAATTATTTGTTCAGAGAAAACATTATTTACAGAAAAGCTTGTCTTTTGATATTTTAAGCTTAGAAGAACTAAAGCAAAAAAGCAATGTGGAAACATCTTATACAAATCAAGTGATAATTTTGTGTGCGTGTGCATTTGAGGATAATTGGTTAAATGTGTTGTTGAACCTTTTATTTAATTATATTATCTCTGGAAATCGGAATTTCAGATGTTATTTCTGTCATACCCACATTAGTATGTGTATTTGCTCAAATTTTTTTCTCTTTTATTTGTAGCTGGTAAATATTTCATAAACATTTTTATTTCTTGACTTTAAAGGGAAGGTGGAATTCATTCTGGAAAATATGTAATATCTATCTTGAATGTTTGATAGGATGTTTTTAGTTTCTATATTTAATGACAATAATATTACAGTTGGTATTTCATTTTAATATTATTACTTTTACTAACTTACAGTATTAATAGTTGTACATTTTGTTTACATTCTTTTTCTCCAAATCTATGAATGTGTTTTAAATTGGTAGATTTTTCATTAAGTCACTTTAATTTGAAATTTGTAAATAGAGTTCTCCCCTTTACCCAGTGCTCACTGTATATGGAAATGCTGTAACTATGTAAAATTGTAAATGATGAAAGATATCTTTGTTACTGACTACAATTGCTGCACTATTTCCTGCAACTTAGCCATAGTTTTTACAGCACCTTTTGCTAGTCATCTTTATTTTTCTGTTTGTTTTCCCCTTTACTAGTTCATTAATTTTTTAAAAAAAGAATTGCACATTTTAATTTCTATTATGTAGAGATAAGTAGAAGAGTAATTATTCATCATTTGAAATTGATAAACATTATAAATCCAGCACCATTTATTATTTCAATGTAAAATATGATAGGGTTTTTTTTTTTTTTGTTTGTTTGTTTTCTAATTATGGAATGCATTCCAATGCGGATTAATTCCGTTTTCACTGTCTGATGATGAAAAATTAAATAGCAACTTGTTTTTGCTGTAAATAATTGTAGCAATAAATTAGTTATGAACTATAAACTGTGCCAATGCTTTTAGATTCCTTGTTGTAGTTAACTTAATCTTCTTTAAATTTATATTACTGTTAAAGAATTTTTGTATATTGCAAAGACTCTGCTATCCACTTTTAAGTATTATTTCTGGAATGCAAACTTTAAAAAATAAAGGTTTTTTTTTTTTTTTTTTTTTTTTTTTCCCCTTAGAATAAAATGGATATAATCTTTACTGTAGAAACTGTATTGTGCTAAAGCTTTAAAAATATTTTTTGTCATATTTTGGCTTTTTTAAATTTTTTATTAAATATCAGAATTGATGCACTGTTGAAATGAAATTTTGTTTTTTTTTTGCATCTGTTTTATTGAGAATTATTTTTTGAAACTACTTTAAAAAGAAATGATCTTTGTTTGTGGATAGTGGAGTTTTATCATGATTTACTAAATCAATTTCATGATTATTTCTATTTTGAAATTTTTATTCTCTAAAAAAAATTTCAAATACAATCAATAATTCCAGACTAATTTTAATATTGCAATATTTTCAAAGTAATTCATTACGATTTTTTTAATTATTTTTATAGCTAATTTTAGTCATTTAAAATGGTTAGCTGAGGATATTTCAGTGCCTTCTTTTGTACTGTGCTAAAAGAAGTCTACCTTTTTATATGACTGGTATTTTGTAAAATAAAATGATAAAAGGGTATTTGATTGTGTGTACTTGTTAAAAGGCAACTTTTCCTATTGGTTTAAATTTTCTGAAATTAGTTCCATTATGACTTTATGGAAACTGTGATACATTCAAATAACATATATTTATTTATTTCCAAAATCTGTAGTCTAAATATCTACCAAATACATTATTCCAAAGTATTTATATTTATAAGGTTAGGTTTTAAATAATTTTTACTATTATTTTTAATTTGTTTACATAATACTTATTCTATTTGTGATAAGTTTAATATCTCATATTCAAATTTTTGTTATATAAATTTTAGATCCTATATGAGAGAATGTTTTGATAAAATAACAGGAAAAGAACACGTGGATTTTATATTTTAGATCCAGTGATATTAGTTTGTAGCATCTTTGTTAAAGGCGGGGAAAAAGCTTTATGCAAATTGCTATGCAATGTTATATTTTAATCTGCATATCAAACATATTTTTATATATTTAGCTTTAACATGAAGATCTATCACTACGATAATGCAAAATCTCTCTTCATGTTTAGTTTAATCTAATATAGTTTTAATAGTTTATTAATATTTTACTATCAAAAATACTTGATAGTTAATATTTATTATTTTTGAGAAATATTATATTTAGTATGGCTTTTATTTTGTTTTATATATTTGATCGGTGAATTATAAATTTTTTAAGAAGAAATTCGTTGAGAATTTTTGTTTATTTATGCTAAGGAACATGCTCTTTTCTGTATTCTAAATATTTTTTTTTATGTTTTTTATTTGATTTTTCTTGTTATATTATTGCTAAGATAAAAAATGGTTAAAAATTTTACATTAATTTCTGAATTACACGAACTTATTTTTGCCTTCTTGTTCAGTTTTCAAAAGATAGGGTCTCTAATATGAAAAATTAATTGTAGAACTGAAATATATCATACTTTTAATGATAGTGTGAAGCTAATAATATGCATAAAAATATTACAGTTAAAGTTATTTTCGGTTTTCTTCTCTGTTTGAAATAACAAAACAGTTCACTTTTAAGTCAAATAAAAAACAAACAATTGTTTTGGTTTTTTTTAAAAAAATTGATTGCTTTATTTTAGATTTTTTTTGCAGATTTAATTTTAAATAAATATTTTATTAGTATCCTGTCCCAGAAAATGCTCATATATAAAACTGAAAGAAATTTCTTAGATATTTATTTAATGTCTTGATTCAATTTTGGCTAAGTTTATTTCTAAACAAATTAAATTATTTGTACATTTTAAAATTTTGGATTAATCTTTTAATGTGTGATAGGGCTAATTGATAGCAATTTCATCAATCAAAATGGACTCGGCTATTTGAAAATTAAGTTTTTATAGCTTCAGAATTTAAAATTTCTGATTAAATGTAAATGATTAAAAAATATTTTTATATGTTTAATGATAAACGTTTTTTTTAATACATATTTGTTTTTTTTTTCTCCTTTTTTCTGATTGTAAATAAAAATAATAAATAAAAATGCTTGTTTCCTTAGATTTGTTGACGATGTAATTTTACATTTTCTTATTTCAGATTTCTTAAGTAAGTATAAAGGAAGTTTCTGACAGTAAATTTATTCTTCTTATTGAAAGTGGTTGATAAATTCTTAATTATTTAACAGTTTTCAAGAGATAATTTTTAAATGATGTTTTTTTAGTTAAAATTAAATTTTGCTTTGTATCTGCAGCTGTTTGGTAACATAGGAACTTGGACCTTATGTGACCCTTATCAATTTGAATAATTATCTGATATATTTAATGTTCTTCTTTCTTTATGTTCATTTCATTACTTTTCTTGTTATGCCGAAAATACATTTGACATATAAGTATTCATATTTTCAAATTTATTCAAATATTTGTTGATAAATGTTAAATTTTTTAAAAGGTTATAGTTAAAAATGCTAACAGAATTTTGCTTGCTGTTATTCTTTGTTATGACAGTAATTTTTAAAATACAAATGTTGATTTCGCCTCCCCCCCCCCCTATCCGTGTTCTCATTTTCCCCCCTCAATCTGCTTTCAAGAATGCTGTTTTTTTTTTGTTTTTTTTCCCTGAATAATATTTCTGCACATTTTTTTCCCCCAATGTCTGTCTTTGGGACCTTAAAATGTAGTATAATCATTCTGTATGTTGATTAGTAAATGAAGAAAACATATAAATCTTTTTTATTATAATTTTAAAATTTGTACTTAATACTGCATGTCAAAAATTAATTTATTGTGTTGTGATATTTTGTAGATATTTTTTTTTTTTGCTGGTAATTTTAAAAGGATTAAGTTTCTATAAAATTTGTTTTCGTAGTAGTTTTTATATAATTTGTTTTTGTAGTAATTTTAAAGTAGGGTGATTTTTTTTTTATGTAGAAGTTATATTCACTATTATGTTGCATTAATAAATATATACTTTTATTTGGAATATAATTATGGAGACCACTGTACTAGTCAGGTTCTGTTTCTATGTAATCTGTATCATTCTTTTCTATTCTTTCCTTGTTAAATTTTTTTAATGCACTTAATATTTTTTCTTATGTTTGTTGTTGACATAAATATTAATTTTGTCAGATGGAAAATTTTCTTAAATTACCTTATTAATTAAAGTACAGGGAATTGGAAATATGTAGTTATTCTTGCTCAAACTAAAAAATAAGTCTGATAAAATTTCCCTAATTCTCAAAAAATGTATAAAAATGATCTCTATTAAAATTATTATTGTTATTCCAGCATATGAAATAAAGTGAATTTTTTCAGAATAATATCTGTTATGATAGAATAATTTAAGATCCATGCTAACTTATAACAATAAGTTTAGTATTTTGTAAAACAATTTTGTTTTCTCCAATGTATGTATGTGTATAGCATTGTACTTAGACAATATTTTCATTCCATTTCAAAACGTGCAATTTATTTTTTTAAGCTTTTGCATATTTTATATCTGGTTTGGAAAGTTGTCAAACCAGAGGTTGTGAAAAATTCACACTCACATTCCAGGTTGTTGTTACTGTAGAAATAGAATACTCAAAACTTTGTATATTATTTAAGAAATGTGGCGTTTACGGCAATTGAAATGAAATTGCGCTAAGAGAACTTGTTCTAATTTAATATTTTCATTTATCAATGATACTGTGAACATGGTTAAAATAAAATCCTGTTTATGAAATTTTTGTCTTTTCTTTTTTATTTATGCATAATGCTGGAAAAATAGGAATATTGAAATAATTAATATTTTATCATTTATTGATACATTGAAAATTGAATCTTCCTATATTTGTGTACACATTTTTTTCTGTTTAATTTTTATATCTTTCATGATTAGTCTAAGCAATTTGGTATGCACTGCAGATGCCTCCCCCCTCCCTCTTAAAAAAAAAAAAAAACCTTTGCTGATACTAAGTAGCAGTTTTCAGTTTCAATTATTAAAATTTTGCTACTGAAGAAAAGTGCATTTAAATTTAATGCTTAGTAGTTGTTTATGCTTCTATTATTCTTGCTTGTAAAGGTGAAATCTAAGCACTTTTGGTATTGTTCTGAAAAAAATGAAAAGTCTGCATTATTCTGGCTATCTCTTAAGAATAACAAGATCATTATAAAAAAGAGGGGTGGGCGGGAAGAATAGGTATGAAGGGAAATAATTCTTCAGCCGACCAACTTGAAATTAACTGCTGTTAGGTATGTAAGTAACCTAAAGGCCTTGCTTTGTTGAAAATTTTTGAAGTTTTATTTGATTTCTTTATAGGTATCTGCAAATGCTTTATTTCTGTTTTTAATATTAAAAACTAAATTCTAGAATAATTATAAACTGAAAGTGTACATTTAAATGAGTAAAATTCCAATCAATTAATTGCAAAAACCATTTTCATAAGCTTATTATTTACCATCTTCAAAAGCAATTAATATATTGCTTAAAAATATAGATTGTGTTTCCTTATATATTTTATTGTTTTATTTGTTTCTGGGAACTGTTTTTTGAAACTTAAGTTCGAGTTTAGAAAAGAGAATTCATACCCTTTTGAATGGCTATGTTCTAGTTACTTCCATTGATGGTTGAAACTTTTTAGATTAAGAATCAATGGTGAAATGCTGCAAAATGAATATTAAAAGCAAATCTTTGCCTTGAAGCTATTAGGAAAAACTAAATTTCTTGGAAACATTTAAAATTTTTGAAAGAGCATATTATTGTGATTATGATTTTAAAGATCTTATGGTAGTGAAAGATATTTGTAAGACCGCAATCCTAAAGTGAGAATTTGTAATAAGAGATATGCAAAAAGAATTGACTCATTGGTGATTAAATTAAATGAAGATTCTTAGAGGAAAAGGTAACTTATAGACTTGGTAGAAAATTATTTTGCGATTTTTATCTATAACAATGTGTTGGAAGTATAAGAAACATGCAATTTACAATAATAGTAGCTTTTGTTTCTTTGTTGGTGTTGCATTCAAATTCTATATACCAGGACATAAAAATATCTGATGTAATTAGTGCTGCACGACTTTTCATACGATCTCCAAATTCAGAAAAAGTAAATAAAAATCAACTTACTCAGCATTATGTAAAAAAGTTGCCCAGAAGTGCTTACATTGTTTTACAGAGCAAAAACGGAATATCTAATCGCAAATGTATTTTGTGCACAGAAGCTTTTGTTTAGAAGGGAAGAAAATAAAGAGCACATATTGTAGAATTATTATTTAATTAGTGACGTTTAGATCTATAATCTATTTTCACATATTTAGAAATATCAATTGATTAATTTTAAACTATAATGGGAATTCAAAAAAAGCGAATTTAGAAAGCGTCAAACTTTGGCCACTACAATATCATTCAAGAACAATATATAACACTAAATGAAAAGAAAATTAATTTAAAAAAAAACCTGCCAAAAGCGTCCTATAAACTAAAGTTACAACAGAATATTTTGCACTGAATTGAAATCTTTAAATGCGTTTTCTCAAAAACCGCTTTTTGTAATTTTCTTATGCAATAAATATCCTTTCAGATAATCTTTTTTTTAGATATTGAAATGAAATTTTGCCAAAATATTTTTGTTTGATTCTGGTCATGTTGTGAGCTAGAATCTAATCCTTCGGTTCAAATTTATTTACTTTGCAAATCTTTTAATGTAAAAATTCGATAATTTTTAATAAAAATTTTTAGTTTTCTTACAAAATCGGCAGTATTTCCAAAACTTTTAGTGTTACTGCAAATCTTTTAGCTTATAACGCAACTACATATATATATTCTTAAGTTTTTTTGTCGTAGCTGCAAATTTTCACTAAAATTTTGCTAAATGATTGCTGATAATTCCGAAACTAATACAATTTCCACCGAACTTTCATTGGAATTCTAAGTTTTATTCCTTATTGCATTTAAAAAATGTTTTATTAAAAATTTTCTAAATTAAAAAAAAAAAAGTGCTCCGAAGGTCAGCACATCCTTAACAGAATCTATTACATTTGTTACGAATTTATTATACAAATAATAAATTATGAAAAAAATCTACGAATTTATTAAAATAGCTGTAAGCGTTTAGTTTTATATACAGTGTGATAAGATACTGTCGAATGCAAAAAAAAAAAAAAAAAGTATTCACCAAAGGTATTTAGAAAACGTGAGTAATAGCTAAATAATTGGCCTTACTCAAAGGTCGAAAATTTCTAGTTGCACATGTCTAAATTCTGATTTCGTAATGATAGGGGGGCAAAGCAGAAAGGCATTTAGTGATTGCACTATGTTAGCACAATGCTTTGGTGAAAGCATTTATTTTATTTGGAAGGTAGCATGTGATATTAAATATTTTCAGGAATACTATCGATTCTGTATTCGTATTCCATGTTCAATTTTAAAAAGCACGTTTGCAATGTACATGTAACAAGGACTATTAACTCAAAATGTTAATACCAATTCTGAAAACAAACATTTGAAAGAAATCTTCTAAAACAAACTTTGAGGGAAAATGAAATGTTAAACAGGATTATTAATAATGAGATAAAATTTTAAATTATATTGAATATTTCAATTATAAAAAGAGAAAGATCTTTGGATTAATCTTAATTATAATGGTGTCAGCATTTTCTAAAACCGTCACTTTAAATTTCTCTTGAATTTGATATATTCATGAAACAAACTTCTTTGGCAGAAACACATTTATAATAACTATCATTCATTAATTATAAATGAGATCAATTAAAAGATAGATTTAATTTTAATATTTTTTTTCATTGATTTCAAGAAATAAGTTATAGCGTTTAAGATAATTTAACTCTTAGAAGGTGGATAATTTTTGCGTGTGTGTGGCAAGTTTTTATTCTTTAATCTAAGTAATTGCTTTTGATTGTTTTTGAATCAAATTTATAAAGGTTTGGCGGAAATCTCAGTACTTTATTACACAGACTTTCGAAAGATTATTAAATAATATTAGATAACGTACGAATATTTTATTAAAAAATACTTATAAATCCATTAGTATATTCACATTTTTTATATTAAAAAAATGAATTCTGAAATTTTTATACTGACAGTTTCAAAATTGTGACTCCTTGTAATTTGCATTTTGGATGCATTGTGGCCTATAAACAAAATGAGTACAATTTTTTTTCCCATGCTGATTTTCATTCATATGCGCATACTAGTCCCATTCCACTCAAATGCATAAATTCATTTACATTGAAAGCTTAGTTTCTAATGTGAGGGAATTTAATTAGTGTACAGTGCAGTGGGTATGTTGACGAGCCTTCATCAAATACCACTTGCTGTGATACTAAGTGAACAGCATAGAAAGGCTGATTGCTTCGCGAACAGACCTTGATGAAGCCATTTCGCATAAATAAACATTGTTACCATTTATCCTGTAGTTGCAACTACAGGATAAGGCACTAGTTTTTCGCTCGCATATCTGCAATTACAGAACAGCTAATATAAACCCAGTGGGTTATAGGATTTAACATCTAACCACATGGCTACATATGTTTGATTTTGATTTGTCTCCCATAGGCCATCCATCTCTGTTCTTTCTTTTAAATAAAAAGCCGTGGAGTCTTTAAAAGAAATTAGCTATTCAAGATTTCTTATTTACTATAAGAATGAATTCAATAATTTCAATCTCACACCCATTATTTGTTATTTGTTGATGGCACATTCCAATTGCTGTTATGCTGACGTTGTTTTGTTTGTTGTTTTATTTACCGACTTTCGTTTAATCAAATGTTAAAATTTTATATTGATTGATTTCTTTTTAAATGAATTCTTGCTATTTTTGAGATATTTCCTTACTTTACTGAAATCAATGCAATGATCATCTTATTGTTGTAATAAAAATTTTTTTATTACTTTTAGCAAATCGATTCTACAACTTATTTGTAGCAGCATTTTTACTTATTTATACCAACCAATCCGCTCAGAGTAAAATTCTAATGTTGCAAATTATCGAATATTTTAGCATCTTATAGTCAATCAAATGATTCAGAGGTGTCCATTTGCTGAATTGCTCACCGATTATAAAGCTAAAGCGTGACAGCATTTTTTTTTCTTTTTTCAGTACGTCACTATGTAGCGAATAATGGATTGTTTTTTGTTTTACACCCTAAATCACGTTAAGAAGACAATGAGCCAAGGGTTAGTGGACGTTAGTTTCTTTCCTGAAAGACCATATTTGGAAAATATCCCTGCTCTCCGTGCGTGCTTGAATGGGGTCATCGAAACTTTGGCATCGTATGTGATCTTGTTTAGAAAAATTATTCATCTTCACTGAGACAAAAGGATTCAGTCGCAGCCAACGAACCGCAACCTCATTGGCACGCTATTTATTCACTTAGACCCTCGTTCTGATTTATGTAGCCACATAAATTCTCGTTTTCTTCTATTTAAGAAGATTTCGGTACAGAATTTTGTAAATGGAGTTAAATAACAAATAGTTGTTTTTTATTTTGCCATTCTACAATTATAAAGGAGTTTAACTCATATAGAGTGGTATCAAGATGATTCTGGAATTATGGCAGAACTGCATCACCATCCTCCTCCCTTCTTACTACATTATTGTCATTTTTTTAAAAATCCTTATCTATGATCCTCCGCAGAAAACTATCTTATTGTAATTTTTTGATATAAATATATTATAGCAAATTTTATTATTTTATTAGCAGTTTTAATAAAAATGATATTTTAATGAAAAGTAATACATTAATGATATATATTGCTGAAAACTAATGTGCAAAACAAATTAAGCATATCACTGCAACAAATAAATCATAAATTGAAATTTATGAATTATTCATAAATGAAATGAAAGAATAAATCATTCATTATCTAAAGAATTCTTGATTTATCTGTAATTTTTAATCAGCCATAGAAAGCGCTTGCATGAATTCTTTTATATTCAGACAGCCTCACCAACCCAACTCATCAACTTTATCAGTTGGCATTCTTTGTCTTTTTTTTCTGCGTGCGCCCTTGGCGGAAGCCAATCAAGCAATACCTTTGGTACAGCTTTGAACACTACTAATAACTTAGGAGAATGAATGCTGTTTTCTATTGGCATTCGACATTGCAAATTATTTAATCTATAGTTACCAAATCTGGCGTATACATATTTTAAGGGAAGAACGTGCGTCTGAAAGAGATTCTTAATTTAACATTTTTATTAGCAATTTAATCAAAGAAATTACTCGAAAGTTTGACATTTTCCTACGACAACTTCCAAAAATATTATTATATAAAAATAACTTTTACGCCATTTCAAAATTGAAAGCAGTATCTTTTTATCCATAACAATTTAATTACTGTATAGTTATTCCCCTAATTTTGATAATTAAAAAAGGTTTTTATGCATGATTTGCAGCAATACTTTTCCATGTTTTAATTCAATTCAAATCGTTTTCATAATTTCATTAAACATAGAATATTTTTCTTCCAATATTAAAAGCCAAGGAATAAAGATGCGTTTATATTTCCATACTAACCCATTTTGATGACCAGTAGGTTCGCCGGGAAAATGGGTGCGGCTAAATTTCAATTAAATCTTTTGGGCATAATTTGTTATTTATGATTCTTTCAGTAAAATATTTTTAAGCATTAAATTGGAAAGGCATTAAAGTCGTATTATTCGAATAGCTTTATCTCTGTTCCGCTTATAGGGTGCTAATGGAGTAGAATCTCATGACATCATAGTACCATTAAAAGTTTAAGCATATGGGTAATCTGTTTTAAACTGTATTTTGTCTTTTGCAGCAATGTAATCTCATTCATCACTAGCCTCTATTGGCGAGTAGTAACTTCATTAAAGATTAGTAGTTGTTAAAATTTCAATTTAATATTTTTTGAACTATGTCGTAATGGCTTCGACTGAAAAAAGTTTGTAATCTTCAAACTTGGATAGACGTATACTATTTTAGAAACCATACACCATTCTGTTCAATGTGCTTTGTATTTCCCTAATTTTTTATTTATATCTTTATACATCCCTTATATCACAGGAAAACTAACAATATTTAAAAATAGGCGCACCTTAAAAAAATATTTCACCTCTGCTTAGTTCTAAAGTTAAATTTTAATTTAAGTTAACAAACTATCAAAATGTATTAAAAAATATATCTAACAAAACTTATTTAAATATATTTCTAATTTTCAACTTTGCTTAGTTATAAAGTTAAATCTTAATTAAAGCTAACAAAATATACCTCATACGTATATTAAAATCTATTCAACATGGGGAATAAACCGGGGCATCATAGCTTAATCATTAACAATGGAGAAATAGCCAGAATGAAATATCAAGTGCAACAATGAAAGTGCCTTGAATTCCATTTCCAGTCGCTTTCAAATATTGAAAAATGAAAAATATTTTTTAAAATATGCTTAAAATACACATTTCTGTACACATCTTCTCTTTTTTAAGTATATTCGTAAGTAGCTCTAAGTCAAATGTTCAAGTCTGTAAAGCGCTATGTACACGCACGCACGCTCGCATTATTATTAGTTGAGATAGAGATGTAAACTATGCAACAAAATATTTCTTACTTTGACTGCAACAATGATAGAAAATTATGCTATTAAATATTTGTTTAAACAATGAAAATGGTTGCAACAATATAATTTGTTGTTGGAAATTATAAAGTTTTCTTAAAGAAATGCCAAATTCAAGAAGAATATAAACGCCATTAAAATTGTGTAAAATTTATTTCCGTTCATTCAAAACAAAAGATATAATTTATTAGGAATTAATGCCTCCCAAAGAATTTTACCTCTAAAGTTTCTGTAAGGTATCATCTACATTTGAAATATGCATTACCTTCAATGTTTTCAATGATAAAATTCATTTTTTTTCTCCAAATTTCGATACCCAATCAAAATTATTTTTGCATATAAATTTCCCAAGTTTATGGCTTTTTTCTAAATATGAAGAAATGAAGTGTTTAGTGTTTTCCACTAATAACTTCGTGTGTGTATGTGTGTTGGCGCACTACAAGATAGTCCATTTGACCAAGAATTACCGAATTTGCTACAGATATATTTTCGAAAGTGAATATGTGCTTCTCGGAGCAATTTTTTTTTTGAATTTTACATAATTAACAATTAAGCAAAATTTTGGCATTTTCGCTCAATAACCTCCGAAATTACTATTGCACAAAACTGTTATTTACACCATTTAAAAAAAATGTCTTTAATGATAACAATATAGATTGTGGACAGTTTTTTTTCTAAATTTTAACAGTATAAAAGTATATTTTTTCGTATAATTATGGACAAAACATTTCATTATTGCTATGAGATTCAAACCATTTTTATTATTTCTCCAAATATATTTAATTGCACGACTATTCCGCTGTTAAAAGCTAAGCAGAAGGATTTTATTTAATTTTTATAAGACGAAAACGAAATTAAAAATTTGAGGATAAATTATGCGATCAATTATATTTTGAACTGTATTATGATGCCATAGGACATTACTCTATTAGTATGGTTTATGTACACGATAAACAGAATAATAATAAGGTTATTAATACAGCTTTAATGTCTCAAAATGTGATGCTTAAAAATACTTACTTCAGAGAAACAAGAGCATTAAATTAGGCATAAGAGATTTAATTAAAAGTAAAGACAACCAGAATTCATGGACAAACCTGCTGGGCAGCAAATGTTAAAATAAAATGTGAACTTTTGTTATCTTGAAGAAATTTTTATAAAGGTGTATTATGAAATTTTTATTATAATGTTTTAAAAATGTCTAAATCTCTGTATTTTTTTAATTTCAAAATAGTTTTTAGTATTTAACATATTTCCAGTTTATCAAAATTAATGCTTAAAACTTCTTGAATGGCACACAGTTTTAAAGGAAATTAATGGGGAAAGGTAATTTTATAAGACCATGAAATGTCACCATATTTGATTAAAAAAAAAGAACTATTCGTAAAATGATAAATTTAACAGCGCGAAAATCGTTTGAACAATTTGTATATCACTTTAACTTTTGAAAATCGTCATTATAATACTTTGAAGGTTAGAAAGTCATGAATATTTATTAGATCTTAAAATCCGCACAATCATCAACATATGTGAAAGAATTAATTTGTATATATTTTTCGTATTATTTGTATAGTTTGAGAAATTCTAGTAATCAAAGGATTTGCTATGATAATAACAGAAATTAAATTTGAAAAATATCAAAAGTAACGAACACAGTCCTTAAATCTTTAAAAATAATGCAGTTCTTGTTAAAATAATAGTAGCGTAAATAACTATTTATATAATAATTATTTTAGTTTATTATTGCTATTTTTGTTTTCATTGAATTCATTTTGTGAAGTTGGACTTTGATTAAAATATTAGCTATTAACTTCCTGAAAAAAAGCCATGAAATAACTCAAGACCCCCCCCCCCCCAAACACACACACTCACACTTCTTAATCCGTAGCATCAAAAACGTGATGAATCGAAAAAGTTTATAAAGCTTTTAAACAGACAAAAATAAACAATCAAGGAAAAAAATAGCATTTTTATTCCTAATATTTCAACAATAGAAGATTAAATCAAGATAAAATATTTGTAAAAACAATGAAAAGGGCTTGAATTACATTGCCTAAATGAAAATTATTGTTACAAATATTGCACAAAAATGTTTTTAAGAAATTTAAAATAAAGAAAAAAAATAGACGACATCTAAATTAGTATAATAAAGATAATTTTTTGAATTTCTCGATCGTATAGAATTCATTTTATTTTTGTGTTACAACATTACCAGAAGACATTGTGGCAAAATGTCAGAATCTCGTTTATTTTTAATTAATTAAAATTTCGATTTAAAAAAAAATTGGAAAAATTGTTGTAGATGCATATTTTTGCCCTCTAAAGTATATTTGAGCCAAATTTGATAACTCTAAGCTTGTCTGCATTTCTTGCATTACTTTCAGACACACACACAAACACATTCATTCATTGATGCTTTCTCTTTTAGAGAATATATTTTTGGACGTAGAAGTCAAAGATTCCTCCGAAACAATCATTGATTCATTTAATTTGAATATTTTTTTTCTCAATTAAAAATTTGATGACGTAATCTTAATTGGAATATGTCAGATTTTCATTTAAAATCAAATTTCTCTCTCGCGTATTCACTGACGTTAATCCGGGCATTTTGAGACTCCTTCCACTAACGCAGATAATTTCAAATCAGGACTATAGGATGAAATCCAGATGCATAATAGTACTACTTACACATACAATAAATTCCACAATTAAACTTTCATGTATTTAATTGATTGTTCGTTTTTTTTTTTTTTTGTAGTCTTTTCATAAAATCGCGGAAAGTGATAATCATTTTCCTCCCTGCGCACTGACACATATTCGTAAACTAGTAGTTCAATACGTTTGTTTACAAGTAGTTCAATCCGCTCATGCCCTCATAAGAAATGTATATTCAAAAATTAAAGCAAACAGTGTAGTGATAAGCAAATATCATTGTATCTTTATTTAGTGACAGTTTGTCTCCTGATTGAAACACATTTTTACTGAATCATTTATTATTTTATTACTGAAAAATTGTAGACAGAAAGAGATGTATATAACTAGGCCTGAATATAAACAAAAACTACTCTTATTAATTGCGTATATTTTACACTTTCACAAACAACAGATGTTTATGCACAACGAAATTTTATAGAAAACAAAGACACTATGGTTACCTATTGACTACAGTCGAAATAATTACTGAAAAAAATTGACAAATAAATACAGAAAAATGTTTTAATTCTGAAATAAAAGGATGTTAACAACAAAGTCTGGAGCATTCTAACGAAATTATCTGAAACTGAGAGCTATTTTTCTGTTGGAACATAAATTTTATTCTCCTAAAATAGAAGATAATAGTAATAGTAAAGAACTTAATAATATTTCAGTAAAGTTTTATTAAGAAATTTTAAACGAAATGGTTTAGAACAATTCATTTTTCAAACAAATATTGAGAAAATGTAAAGAAAAAGCTGTATACAAGTTTTCGCTATTTCGGTAATTTTCTATGCTATGTGTGGGGTTGTAACATACTGTTTTTTGAAAAATATTCCTTAAGAATCAAAGTATCGCGAAATTATCGCCAATGCGGGGCATTTCTGTTATATTTTATGTATTTTATCCCTTTTACTTGGAGAAGTTGCGGAGATTATCCATTTCATCTTCTGAATTCTTAAAGCTTTTTGAAAAGAGCTTAAAATTTCATACATCCAAAAATCCTCTCTTAAAGGATTAAACGAACTTATCCATTGCAAGCTGATTAGCTATGTTTTTCAAATTTAAACCAAATACCCTGTTAATTAAATAAATAGTGAGAAACTATGATTACAATTATTGAATTAGCATTGAAATTTAACATTTAATCTATAATTTTTCTTTCAAGAATTTTCATTCCGGGTTAATTTATCCAATATTACTACTGTAAAAACCAAATTGTACAATAGAGTAATTATAGAAGAAAAAATAGTTGTTATAATTTAATATATGTAATATATGCGAATTATTTAACTAGTCCCATACGAGAACGATATTTTGAAATAACCTTCGTAATTTTGAAACGTAATTGGATAACGGAAATAGCATCTGAGCCAATGTGCCTTCGCTCCAGCCTTCTTTTCATCATCGTAAAGTTATTTATTTCTAATGAATTTAGAATTCTCTAGGCTTATATGCACATCGAACTCCGGTCTTGAACATTACTCTTTTCGCTTTCGAGGCCGGTATTCTTCTATCATACGAGAAGAAAACATTTTATAAACACATAAAATAAAATTATGCAAAAAAAGCAAACAAACCCGAATTAATCCCAACCCACCTTCTTTTTGCAGAAAGTATGATTATGTAATAATAGAAAAAAAAAAGCATTGTTTAGAAATAAAATCAGAATTATAAAGAACTAAATGCTTTTACGTTTTATAGATATTTAATGCATATTGGGTGGATAAGTTAGTCATCCGAATTCCAAAAAATATAAGTAATAAGGCATTTTTCCCCCTTGTGTTAAACAAAATTTGAATAAAAATTGTAGTTCGTAACAAAGGTGTGTTTTAGATGTCACATATAAAGCAAAACAATATGATAAGCAAATTCAACATTTGAACAACTGTTTATTACCAGAAAGGCCATATATCTCACAATATATCTGCCTTTGTATTTCTTTCCAATAATACCCACCACAGGTTTAAAGCATTTGTTGATTTTCCGTCATAAATCACTCAAGGGATCTGATTTTCAATCCAGTCTGAAAATCTTCTCATCCTCTGTGAATAAAGCCGTTAGGTTAAAAGCAGGTAACGAAAGAGCGGTGGTCGGGGTCCTGACCTCTCCTTCGAGCGCTACTTTCACGCTTGTAAAGCAAAGAGTGTCCAAATAAAGCATGTCTAATCAGGGACGTGCATCTGAGGAAGCGTCAATTTTCCCACCACCCTTATCTGCTCAACCCCCCAAACCACTAACCCTCAGGTAAGAATTCATCATAGTGTTCTTCTTCAAATGCCCGCCAACAAGTTGCTACAGATTTCTTCTCCCATTCCGATGACACAAACAGGTGACGGGGAATGTCGGGGGGGATAGACCACATGACATCCCCCATTCTCTGGAGCTGATATGTCTTACTTTAAAGGTGGTGATCTTAAAGGTAAACATCAGGTACTGAGGGGTGGGGGAGGAAACAAAGTTATATACCAGCTCCTGGTGTGTCGGTGAGGTGTGTTTAAGTAAAAGAGGGGCAGCAGGGGAATGAAAGCTAACCCTGGAATAAATGGACTCCCTCGAAGTTTGTTATCCTTCCATCTCTATTTAGGGATAGGAATGCTGAGGGAAACAACGACGTAGGTGGGGTTTACGTTGCCACCTTTTGGTCACGAATTGTTTTGGACCCTAGAGAAGACCCACGGAATTTACAATTTCTTATCTTCAGATGAATTGTGAATGTGGCACACCTAAAGAAGGTTATCTCATTCCAGGCTGCCGCATTATTATAGACGAAAATGGGCTTTCCTTAAAAGGATATTGTATTCTTGCTTTTATGGAATGTTTATTTAACAACCCTTCCGAAAGAATGAAAGTGTCGAAATCAGATAACAATACTCAAGTGATGTATTCTATCTTTTGATACTTGCGAAAAAGGCTCCATCTGTTGATAGTATGTGTTTAAATTTAGTAGACAAATTTCGAATAAATTTTATCGAAATCTTTCTTTCTTCTGCAACCTATTACTATTTAACGATGAGAATTGCTTAGAACCCATTGAAAGAAATATTTTGCTTATGCATATGCCCATTTTTTTTTGTTTCCTTATAAATTAGTTCTCTCCCCCCCCCCCCCCCAATAGTTAATTGTTTTGGAACACCATCTGAAATTATACAGGTGATCGTAAATTATTTGATTTAGATTATTTATACTTTTTAGATTCAGCTTCAAAAAATTATGATTTTGAAGAGGTACGATAAGGTACGAGAAGAGCAATGCGATTATTTGAATAGAATTGACAGATTTTTGTACGACAATTTTGAAATTAGTGATATGATATTATTTTATATAGCAACAGAACTGCGGCAGAATGACTATTTTAGTGTAACTATTCCATAATTCACCTAATTTTAGTCGATAAAAAATTGCATAAAATTCTTACACTCATTTAGATACTTTAATTAGTATTGAAAATAAAAAAAAAATAGTTCTTATTCAAACTATTAGTTAAAAAAATGTATTTTTCTGCATTATCAATCATATTTATAGTCATTTCGCTTATTTTCAATCAATTCGATACGGATAGAAGAATTATAAATTATCAGGAAAGGAAGAAAAATGGTCAATTTTAGAAGTATATTTTTAAAAGCTAAATCATCCATTGTATTCGTAAATTGCAATAATTTCATGAAAGTGAATATGATTATGCTATTAAGAATTAAATTATTATGAACTAGCCAATTCAAGCTCCCGGTTGGATTGGCAAGAATATTATTGAGTTTAGTTTAAATTAAATCTCTTATGCATAACTTGGTGTTCATGACCTTCTCATGAAAATATTTTTAAATGTCAAATTGAGATAGGGATTAAAGCTATTCCATTTACTACGTACACAAACATTTCTAATGACGTCGAGTCCATTGACAACAAGGTGCTATTAAAAACTTAACTGCCCTTGTAATCCATCTTCTAATTCCATGTTATCTTTCGTGGCTCTGAGATTTCACCTTCTTATTTAGCATGCAAAGTGGATTGATAATAAACAGAATATTTCTTCCTTAGCTTTCAACAATGGGATATCATCGTGTTCTTAAATATTTGTTGGAACAATGAAAACGATTTAAATTTCTTCGCAGCAATTAAATGATTTAACGATAATTATGTAAAAAATATTTTTAAAAATTGTTAAAATTCTGAAAAAAATTTCTTCGATAGCTAAATCGATATCATTAATAGGACAATTTTTTGGTTTTTAGAATGATGTAATTTTTTTCTCAATAATATTTTTGGAACTTATCGCAGAAAAAGGCCAAAATCTCCCTTGATTTTAAATAAATTAAAATCCCAATTAAAGTTTAAAAAATTCTTCCGATTGAACTTTCCCATCTTTCAAATACATCTGTGCGAAATTTAGTAGTTCTAAATGAAACGGTGTGTTCGGTATACCTCTAATAGACACACACAGATACATTCATTTCTGTTTTAGTAGAAATACGAATTTATTTAAAACAACGTGTTATTAAAACGATTTAATATTTAAGGAAGTTTTGGAGGAAAAATTATAAAGATTTTCTTAATTTTTTTTAATAATAAAATTTTAAAAAATAGCTTCGAATTGTATTTTTCCATTTATTGGTGCCAAATTTTATAGTTCCAAGTCAAGTGTTTATCCTAAAGAGTGCACGAAACTCCCCCCCCCCCCCTCAAACACACTTACATTCTTCTCCATTATTTATAGGGATATCATCTGATTCTTGTTAATGATAATATCCCTTGACATATTCTGTTAAACCAATGGAAGAAACTTATATTAAAAGGTAATTAATATTTTCAATTATATTTTTAAATATTGGTGAGAAGCATAAAACAAATTTTTATTTTTAAGATACAAGGACGCGACTTTCTGGCAACACGACAAATGTCATGGCTAATGACATCTCACAACTAACTAATATGTTCAAATGATCACCAATTTAATATGTCACAACTCTGTTATATGCTAAACTGGCGAAATGGGCATGGAAGGGCCATTATTTGGAATATATTAAGCACATTTAGACCTTCTCTTTATCAGGAGTTTAATTTTACACACACACAAATAAAAAGAAAAGAGAGAGAGAGAGAGAGAGAATAGCAAAATAAACAGCTCGAAAGGTGTGATATTTATTCCATACTTTCTCCCTTTATATCTCACTTGCTCACCTTTACATTTAAGAAGCTCAACATACTCAAAAATATTCGTGACGGCCCCTAGATTAATACCTCAGGTAATTGTAACTTTTATCATGCCACTATTTAAAACGAGATGATTTTGCAAGATTTCGGTTAGAAAGTCACGATTACAGGCAGTTTTATTCATGGAATCGCCTTCTCCATAAAATTTAAAGCCAAAACAAATAATATTAACTTGTCATACATTATTTTCACTGTACAGGAATCTAGATTTTTCATTGATTTTAATAAAACGTGTTACGATCTGAATCTCGATGAGTGTATTTGATTTGATTGAAATTTTATTTTTAAAAATATATTCTGTTAAATCGAGATTAAAAATGCAATTTTATATGACGTAAAATAGTGATTAGTAAAATAGTCCCATTTATTTGTTTCTTTGCATTCGTGTAAAGACTTTTTATCTATCTTCGGTATATCAATAAACTGGTTTTATATTCAAATGTTTACAAATGATGCCTATTTCGCTCAAATAACTGCTTAAATATTTCATTAAATACTACATACATTTGCAGTTTAAAAAGTTAAAGTTAGTGATGAAATAGAAATGAATCATTATAATTTTCTTTCATTTTGAAAATCTCTTAAAAATCACCAAAAAGGAAAAAGATGTTACATTTTATAAGCAATAAGTAATACTGCCATTAAAATATAATGTAGGCAAAGGTTTAGAAAACGAAGTACTACTTTCATATTCTTGCCATTTCTCTGTGACTATAATAATTAAGCATTTTTAAACTTTTTTCAGATGCAAATCACGCTAAGGATCAGAACTGCAGATAATGCCATCGACAAATAAACATACTTTCATAAAATAAATAATTAATAAATGAATTTTTTTGACAAATAAAAAAAATGAAAAATCGTTTGGAATGGAAGAAAGAATTTGTATAAATAAATATATATCAATGAAACGATGCATCTACATAATTATAAATAAATCACTTGCTCTGCTTTTATATTTGTTGATTAAGTTGAATTCACGATATTTTGTTAGTTTAGATTTTTTTTTAACAAAACGATTAAGACTATAATAATTTTAGAAAACGATTAATTGATATTAAAATGGAATATTTGTATGAACATTGTTAAAACTTTTAAAAAAATGTCTTGAATGATATCTTTAATTGATTAAAATGATTTATGTCTAAAATACAGAATTTGAAACATTCTTTATGTATAAATCAATGAAATAAAAATGAATCCTAAATTATAGAAGATACAACACAGTTCAAGTAGAAAGGAATACTAGAAAAGAAATAGAATAGCATACTTTTCGATCTTTTTCCTGTTCAATGACTATGAATGATTCAGGTAAGTCTTATTTTTAGAAAACTGTTTGATTTATGATTTTAGAAATAATTTTAATTTCGATAATAATATATTTTAAAAAATCAAAAATTTTGAAAGATTCATTTATGGTCATCAGAAAATTCAATGATATTTTGAATTTACTGATTTGTTAATTAAATTATTAGTTCATTTAATTACTAAAATTGCGTTTTGTTCCCCTAAACTTATTAAATGTTTAAAATTATAATATGTGGCTTCAATCCACCTTTCCATAGTCAACAATGTGCAATTAAAAAATGGAATTTGATACGATTTAATTTTAAACAGAAAATATTATTTTACAGTTATTCTTGCTAAAAATTCATTTCTTTTTCTACAAATCTATAGAGACTTGATCTACAGCTTTCTACAGATTGCAGAAAGCTACGTTTTCTAAAATTTATGTCCTTATTCAATAAAATTAAGCTTGATTCAAAAAGGTAAATATTGAATTTACATGAATAAGTTGGAAAATGATTCTTAGTCGACAGCAATAAAGACATATTTCCTACTGATATGCTGTTGAAGTTTGGAGAAGGGAATATATCTCAGCTTTAAGTTTCTAAATTATAGAAGTTTATTTCAAATTATACTACGTGCTCTTTAAAAATGTGGTAATTAACTAAATCAATTTAAACAAAAACTAGACTAAACTAAATCAAATTAACTGGATTATTAGAAATTATTCTTCGCATTTTGTAATTGGTAAAGGTTTAAATGATTCGGGAATAGTGGCTTGACCAAGATCCATTTTAATTTTTACAAAAATCCTTTACTAGGATTTTTGTAAAAATTAAAATGGATCTCTGAAGGGAAATAAACAGTTGAAAACAGTACAATTCTAAGAAGAAACTATGCTAAATTGTGTATGGGATTTGAGTATTTATTGGGGATTTATTGGGAGTATTGTGTATGGGATTTGAGTATGAGACTTTGAAAAGCATTTCGTATTTATTCAAAAGCTATCGAAACTTCCCGCGTTGGGCATAATAAGTTGACGTAAGCATATTGAACTGACCGCGTTGTCATTTTAAGTTAAATAAAACCGTTTATAATAAAAGTTAAGCAGAAA
Organism: Argiope bruennichi; assembly: GCF_947563725.1. Lineage (NCBI taxonomy): Eukaryota > Metazoa > Arthropoda > Arachnida > Araneae > Araneidae > Argiope > Argiope bruennichi. Next base: position 56,287,065 of record NC_079159.1, on the reverse strand, counting down.
TTTGCAACATAAGTTAATAGTTGGAGTGTCTTTCTTCTTTTTCTTTTTCTTATTTTAACAAATAAAAACTTTATTAAAGTTTGGAACAGTGCAAGATGATCTTAAAGTTCATTGCTAACCTAAGGATATTTATAAACAAATTTGGTCGTGACATTTTTTATTTTATTTAGTCCTGAAACTGATTTTTTTAAATTTTTTTTTTTAATTCTTATGTAAAACTTTGGCATTATACATAATAAATAGTATTAGAGATTTTTATATGTTTTCAGTTTCGAAATACTTTCTAAAATATTTATAACTATCTGATAATTCCAGCATTGTGAAATTATTTTTATGTTTGTATGTAAAGGAAAATTGGCTATTTAAGTAAATGTCGCTAAATCTTCATAAAATCTTTCTCCTGCTTTCGTATTTCTAAGCAAAATTTGCAGTGCTTATAAAATAACAAATATTTAAAGCAAAAGTTAATACGTTCGTTACCACATGTTAACCTTTGATGACTGATATTCTGACCATTTAATTAGATGACGCCTTCTTTACTATAGTTGAAAAGATGTCACCTAATTAAATAGAGAGTTCAGTATAATTAGATAGTAAATGTGAACCGCAGGTGACTCAAGCGGTAATGAACGTGTTTAATTTATCACATATCAAATTGGCTGTTAATAGCTGCACGGCATAATTGTCGTACGCGTGAAAGCGACAATATGTTTCATATTAGTACTCAATAGTAACTTTATTTTTAATTTAGTACATCTATAACTTTTATTTTCAATTATAATGTGATAACCGATTTCATCTAATAATTTTAAAATCTCAAACCTTCTCGAAAAATTAGATTGTCCTAAATAATTTTTTTATGAGAGAAATTTTTTTTCAATGATTTAGAAATCATTTTTGTAGAAACCTCAATTTAAACGTTACGATTTACGACTTACTTATATGGTTATAGAGTGGAATAGAAAGGCAGCCCTTTAAAACCCTTTAAAAGAATTTAAATCTCCGACAGCGTTAAAATTAAATATTCAAATTTTGAATAAAGCTTTAAGTAATTGGAAATCATAAAATAATTTTCAAATTAAAGAGATATTTTTCAATATCAATATAATATAAGAAATATTATATCTACTTTTCCCATTTCACATTTAAGTTTTAATTTCCTAAGCAAGTCTGGACCAGCGCCATGTTATTTATTTTTACAGCATAGCAAATGCGGAATTGAAATGTCATTTTTAATTAGCAACGATTTAATTATTTAATTAACTATCATATAGCTTTCAATATACTTTTTTTGTTTTACAGTATTCGTAAGAAAAATGTAAGGAAAATAGAGAGAAAAGTTACAGAAAAATCGGAGAAAAGAAAATTAGTTATAGAAAAAAAATTATTGTTTCAGTCTTAGTTATGCAGTCCATGCTTATTATAATAGAATTGTGGTAATTTATAATAATCTGCCAAAATAAGAATATGACAGAATTAAATCTTCACCAATATGCTTGGATGGCAATTAGAAAGGTACTTATTAGAAGCTAATAGTTTTCCAAATTTCTGTAATACCTCGGCCATCTTTCAAATTTCTTGGAAATTTCTGAAATGTTCAGAATTTTATGAAAAGTTTTTGAAAAGTCTAAAGAAAGATATAAGATGTGGTATTCAGTAAAGTCAAATGAAAGAAAAATCATTGCATTTTTGTTTTTGAAATTATTTTATTAAAATTTAACACTATTATATCCGTGAAATAAGATTTTAAAACATTATAACATTTATGTAAACGATCGTTTTCCGATAATAAAATGATTTAGACGATTTTATAAATAATTATATCATTTATATAACCGTTTTTCTCTCTTTCACAAGGTTTTCATAAGCAAAAGATTGGGTATTACAGAGTAGTATTCTAGATTTCTGCAATAACAGAAACTGGATAAATAAATATATCATCTATGAAAACATTACAAAATAGTTCCTAAAATATTGCTTGAAGAGGATTATTAGAGATAGTTATGCTTGACAATACAGATTAAATTGGAAATCATTTGTAAAATTGAAATTTCATTTATATACGCAAATTATTATAGCTACTATTTAATGCTGCTTCATCTATAGAATTACAAAACTATGCAATTTTTATTAAAAATAATTATTCTCGTTAGCAAAGGATTACGATTTCTTTTGGAAATTTCTAATGGAAGCCAGTCTCATGATGTTATAACACTATTAAAAACGCAAATTTGTGATTCATCTGTCTTCTAAATTTCGTGATATAGTAGCTTCATTTTTTTATTCGTCTTGTGAACTACATAAATATTAAACAGAATTCTTCGATTCTTTCAATAATGAAAGCAAATAATACGATTAAATGTTTGAGGAAACAACGAAAGCGGCTTGAATTTCACAATAAATCACAATCTGTTTCATTTTTAGTTAATTAAAATTCTAACTAAAATCTCTAAAAAAATTCTAACAACATTTTAATAAAAAATCTAAATTCTAAAAATTCTGACAAATATCATTCTGAAATGCACATACTTACCCTGTAAGGTATATATGGCTTTTGTAGCTGTAAGTCATATGTTCTAGCCTACAGAGTGACAATGCATACACAGAAACACAGATATACACACACTAATCTTTATCGTTAGTAGAGATGACAAAAATAAAGAAAATATGTTTATGTCTCCAGAATCTTGATGGTTTAGCAATTTGAATTTTGTAAAAGTATACATGAATTTTGTAAAATCTGGAATATCTGTTTCTATAAATAAATCGGAAAAAAATAGTAACCTTTGAAATATTAAGATTTTAAATTAATTTTTAAAATCTCAATGCCAATTTTCTTATTGCTTTTATTGGTAGTACACTATCTTCATCTCTGGAAGTAACGGAATTTTCTTGTTTTTGTTAATTTTTTCATCTTACAAGAGACCTGGATCAATTTTTTTTCTTCTTTTTCAAAACTGAACTCTAGTTAAGACAGATGTTCTTTAAAGCCTCTCTTTCTCTTTTTGCACCTCAAATTTCCAAAATATATTTTAATTTTTTCCTCTTCCAATACTTTTATTAAAATCATGAAGGATAAAATGTTATGATATTTATATTCATTACTTATTTAATAAAACGAAAAAGTAATCTGATTCTATCCGAATTGAAATTTCTTTTAAAAGAACTATAGATTATTTCAGGTTATTATACAAAATACGTATCTATGAACTATAACAAGTTTACAGCAATTGAAAAAAAAAAAAAAAAAGATTACTTCTATTTTTCTATTGGTAAGACTATTTTTATGCTGATTATTTGTGAAACAAAAAAAGTTCTTACAGTGTTAAATAAATTATTCATTTTGAAATTTACTTTACATAATAAGGAGACAAATGGGTCGAAATTATGCCTTAAAAAAACTAGGATTTTACATTTTCCGCGTTTATCAATCAACCATTCAGAAATTATTCCAAAGATATATTTGAATGTCGGCGGCAATGAGACATTTTTTTCTCTGTAATATGTCATGAAGAACAGACTCAAGAAGGGGGAAAAAAGAATCCAGAAACAGAGGGGGAACGACCATAAAAAGAAAACTCCTGTCAGAGAGCCGCAAAAAGAATTGTCTCATTCCAAGGGTAAACAAAAAGAGCCGAGAAACTTTACTCTACTGATATCATGTGATTTTTATCTTTGTTTCACGTCCACTCCTGTTCAAACGTGAGTGTTCTCACGTGGAAGAGTTCGATTCAAGGTGGTCGATCTGCCTACTGCCGGGGGAAAAAAGAAGCAGTTGTTTTTGTTACATCCGTCTCATCCCGGAGCATTCCTCCGCTCGACCCTGAGGGTTGGTTTCCGGTCAGTCCCATTCCAAGGATGCTAATGGATTCCACACTTTCCGTTTCTTCTTTACGGTAGGCAACCAATAACAGGGTGGCTGCAGATCTTGGGGCTCGATTAAGAGCATTCTTGTCATGACATTCCAATGAAGGGGTCTGGGAACAACAATTGATCCAGTAATACTTTCTGCTTTCCGGTGCCCTTATCGTTTGACATGTCTTGGTGATAATTTTTAGCCTATATTTCAGAGGTTCTAGCTATACACTTAAAGTGGCGGCTTTTTCTTTATTTACTCCACGTTAACAGAGAGAGAAACCCGCAATTTATCAAATAACAACTACTTCCGACATAGCGGTTCTGTAGCAAAAAATTATGACTTTCAAATGGTTTTTTGCTACAAAGTAAAATAATTCGGGAAGTAGGTTGTATGGCTTCGTGCTGACATCCTTAGTGTGGTTCGACAAGAAATAATAAAAAAATACAAGCACCTTCAATGATGCGAGAACTGAAGGTAATATTAGTTGCTCTGACCACACATGGCGGTTTGTTTAAGTACTTGATCGGAAATCTCAAAGGCGTGTTTAAAGAGCGGTTTTTCTTTATTTCATGAATTGTAATGGGATTAGAACGGAAATGGGATTTGCAATATATCAAAATTTCAGCGATTCCTGACAACATGATTCTTCGAAAGAAAGCTATAAGAAATGCGATGAAAGGAGTTCCGCCCACCTTCATTTTGGAACAAGCCATATGACAGATATTTTCCGGCATATAGTCTCTTCATTTATAAAAAAAGTAAATTATAAATTATGTTTTTATTGATTATTGAGGCCTTTTATGTTTTATGCAGACGAATCTTCCGCACCGTAGAGTTTTCAAGATAATCAGGATCTTTTCTCACACACCATTTAAGAAGGAATCATTAAGCACGTCTTAAATTTTGAAGACTCTTTAAAATTTCGTTGAAGTGGCGATTGCACTATCAAGGTGCGTGTTAAAATGAAAATTTTTTGTCATTAAATATGGATTTGATTAAAAAAAACAGTTTTCTTTCATTTTCTTAACAATAATTTAAGGGAATTTATTATTTATTCCAAAAAAGTTGAATAATTAAAAGCATTAAAACAGTTAATTCTTTAAAATTCTTTCATAATTTCAAAATATTACCTTTTTTAATTATACTTTTTTACTCGGAAAAATTATATCAAAATATATTTTAAATAGTATTAAATAATAAGACTTCACTCTCAAAACATCAATATTTTAATCGACATAGAAATAGTAAAAAATACAACCAGCTGATATAATTGATCGAAATTTGTTGTATAAACACATTCTGCTCATCAATAACAATCTCTAGAAGTCTGTTTCATAAGTTCATGCAACATTGCGAAAATGAATATGAAGAAGCCAAAAAGTTCCATTGTAAAATATTGCTGAAGTGGAATTATAATTTTCTTTACTTTTTACTGATTTACATTTTTTTTCACTAAGCTAAAATGGTTACCTCAAAAGTTTGCTCCCTAAATTTGTAGATAGGCAATTTTATGAGTTTAAGGAAAGAACCAGTAGCGTTTGCATGTATTACTGATTTTCTAGATTATTTTGAATAAAAATCTCAAAAAAATCGCTTCAAGCACGTTTTCACCTCCCAAGTTTGGTTATTTTAAGTCAAACGGTCTGAAGAGGGCTAAGATATACAGACACGCACACATTTTTATTATTAGTAGAGATTAATCTAGTGAAATATTCCTATAATTTTTCTATTTGAGATTTCTTTTTCAGGAAAAAGTTTCCTCGACTCCTAAGTGTACACTAAAATACAAAAATAGAAATGAATTATTTTTTAATGAACAAAAAATCCATCAGAATTTAATAAGATCAGTTAGAAGATTCCAAGAGATTTGATCAAGAATGTTGCATATAGAAGTGTCCGATGAAAATCCGACATTTCATTTCGTTATTTTTACCATTGACTTAATTTTTTTTCCTCATTTTCAAACAAGCTTTTTGAATAGCCCGATTAAGTTTTATCCAAAAATATCGAATCTTTTATTTTAACATGCATTTAAATACATCTGCGCACTACACTATAAATTATTTATTCCTTTGTGGAAAAATGATCTATTAACTTATATTTTTCCATCTTGATTAAAAAGTACGAATTTAATTATCTTCTGGAATGAAAGCAATATTGCTTTTTATATTAATGCTGAGTTTAATCTCTTTTTACTATTCTGCAGATGGTTTTATGAACATTTTGTTAATTTTAGAGAAAAAAAAACCAAGAATCAAATCTATTTTATCTAAATATTTTTGATAAATAAAATAATTAAGAGGCATAAAAGTTTAGATGATCATATAAATTTTTCAAAAAACATTATTTGTTTATTATTGTATTTCGACTTTTATTTCTGGCGTTTTAAATGCATTTCGTGAAAATAGAAGAATTCCTAAGAGAATTTAACTAAAATTGTAACAAAATTATACATAGAGTGAATGAAAATAAAAGATCATTCTTAGAGTATTCAGAATAAATTACAGCAAGAAAATAAGTTTTGACCTAAACTGATTATATTGAACAACAATCGAATAAAATTTTTACTATTATTAAAGAAGGCGCTTTATAGGATGTATTTTACCTAGATATATCAAGCTTTAGCACAAATATACTTTGAAGTGTAAAAATGTGCACCTCAATGAATTTTTAAAACTGTTGATTAATTAAAAATTAAGTGAGATTTTGGTGTTTTACTTTGATGACTTATCAAAATATGGTTGAACAAAAAAATTTTTTTTAATCGCTTTAAATATAAAAAATATATATATTTAATTTTATCAGTTTCGTTGCTGGGTAATTGATTTTCTAAATTTCCATGATTAATTTTTGCATAAGTTTCACCAATATTTTCGATTGTTGCTAAGAAATTCAAACTGTTTTTATTGTTTCATCAGATATTTAATTAAAAGGTTCTCTCGCATAGTTGTAAGCTAAAAAAAATGGAGCAGAATCATTTTCCTTTATTATCCGGTCAGTTTACATGAAAAATCAGAAAGTTATGTACTTGTAAGACAATTTGCAGGCAGAATACAGATTACCCGAAGAGTTAAATTTTTAACGGCACTATAATATTATAGGATTTGATTTCATTTGGAACAATAAATGGAATAGATATAAGGTTATTAAAGTAACTCGGTTTTGATGTAAGCCAAAATTTGCTACCACAAATTTTTTGTTGAGGGAATCAGGAACATTAAGTTATGCATTAAAGTATTAATTGCAATGAAACGCGACCTATCTTCCTGGAAAATTAGCTGATTGTCAAAGGGGGCTAGTATTTAATAATAATAACTTATATTGAATAACTTAACAGGTTTTTTTTCGTTTGCAGATTTATTCAGGTAAAAATTGTGACTCTTTTTTTTTAATAACTAAACAGCTATAACTAAAAGGTTACAGTTAATGTGAGAATGACCCGAGAGAGTAATGTGACGAGGTTTTGGTTTAGGCAAACAGAATCGAAGAAATTTCTAATATGTTTTTTCATTTCTAATTGTAGATAATTATATTTAAGGCACGAATACTTATTTGCAAAGTAGATCTGAAAATCATAATTTGTACGCCTTTTTTATGTTTAAGTTTATAAAATTTTAAACGAAAAAAATATTTATTGTTGTGTTTCTTTATGTATCCAAGGAATAATCTTGTTATCTCTAATTCTCAAAACGTTGTTCATAAATCACAGTTTTGATGTTTAACTTGAAATTTAAATTTCGATTACACTTTCACTAATTGCATTTTAATTACTTTGAATTTGAACGAGTAATTGCATATGATAAATACAATTTATGAGTAGAACAGTAAAATCATACAAATTTCACTATGATACATTGAAAAATTAGAGTTTTTCCTATATACTTTAAAACGATATGAGATGACTGTACTTGTAAGTATAATTACAATTCGATCAAGTATACATATACCAACTAGATCGCAAAAGAGTGTTTGACAAATGAAAATATTTTGTAATAATTTTAAATAACTTAAACATGATATTTAAGAAAAAAAAAATTCTCTCCTAAACCTGAATTTAACTGCGATACGAACATGGTTATGAGGAAAGTATCATAGCCAAGTATACTATATAGGATCAATATAAGGTCAGTGAGAGTAACTGCGAATAGTGACTACTTGTATGCAACAGTGGAACCTTTTGAAATTGTGAAACCTGTGCTTTGTTTAAGATACCTAGTAGAAGACGAAATATGACTAACTATAATTATTTAATCCTTACATGAGTTATTAGTATGATAAATTGCAAAGTTATGTATTCTTTGGATCTATAAGCTATAACGGTTATAAGTAATACTCAATTTTCGTTTTTGGACTTTCTCTTGAAAAAGAGGTTAGTGTTTCCTATTATCTCTGGCACACAATTTTACCTTAATTTGATTCAGTCAATCTGATTTTTATGCATGCTATCACACGTTTTAGTTAATATTTTAAAAATATAAAATATCTGAAAAATTTAATTTTTTTAAGTATGAACGTTTGTAAAAGGATGCTTATGGTAAATATTATAAAAATAATTCACCAGATGGCAGCACTACGATACATTTCTCTTTTACAATAATATTATCTGAATAAAACATTAATATTTCTACATTTTTTTTTATTTTTAAGGTAACTAACAGATTTTAAAAGGGTTTTGTGAATAGTAAATCTTTATACCAAAATTTATAAAAGTTGGCATTTTTATGAATTCTTTGTAGAAAATTAATTTCAGGTACTTTTGTTGGAGTATTATGAAATAGAATAGAAATCTAAAAATAAATTGTCTTTGTCCCTTTAACATTAGAATTTTCATACCTTTTAACCCATTTGCATCATAATCGCATATATGTAGGCATTTTGCCTGGCAACTATCACCAGAGCACATATTCCAATCCTTATCGAAACGACTTCATCGAAGAAAATTCACAGGCAGACGCTGTGTAGTTTATAAAAAAAAAAAGAAAAAAAAAAAAGATACATTTTATCAATGAGATAATTGCCATGTGGCATTATGCCTTGACCATTTCAAATGTTATCATGTCATGCAAAATAATTAGATTCCATTCCTCTTATTATTGTTAATCTATAATGAAGTAAAAATGCTTTATTTATGCAATATTTTGAAACATTTTCATTTCAATACAATCAAAAAAAAAATTTGGTGATAAGAGCGAATTTTTCACTTTTCTGTGTGATGCAAATGGGTTAACAAGAGTTTCATATCCAAATAATTTTTTTTTCAAATATGGTCATCAAAATATAATTCTAAATTAAAGAGACGTGGGGCGCGTTTATTTCTTTATCCATTAAAAATCGTATTAAAAAATGTTACGTTACAATGTAAAATTCAATTGCGATTTAGTTAAATATTTATTGATTAATAGTATCATATTTGGCTTAAGTACTTTGGTTAAAAATAATTGTTTTGAAAGTATTAAAAATAGATCTATGACAAATAAATTCCCAATTCATTTAGTTTGTTTCAAGTTTCTTCAGATTAAAAACATTTGAATGAATTATTTGTATTTTTTAAAGGAAAATGTTTATATTTTTTGGTTTAAAATTAAGCAAAAGCTGCCAGTTCTGACAAGTAAATTATCTGTATTATATTTTATTTCGAAGGGGACTTATTCATTCTTTTAAAGTTTGAAATCTCTTGACAAAACTGTTATCTATACTTATAATAAAGCTCAATGTGTGTGTGTGTGTGTGTGTGTGTTGGCGCTCTACAGGCCAGTTCATTTGACATACAGCTATCAAATTTGGTACATGTATACCTTAGAGGTCGGGAATGTGCACCTGGGGTCCCTTTTTTTGAAACTTTAATTAGAATTTTAATTATTAATTAAAAACTAACTTTCCCGCCAAAATAATATTCCATTTTCCCCACCGCCAACTTTTCCGCCAAAAAAATCTTCTATTTTCCCCACCGCCAAACGAGTAAGGATTCAGATTTTTTTTCTTCCAACAGTATTGAGGCTAGGGTTAACATTTTTCGGCGGATTATTTCAAACGATTCTGTTTATTTTCTTAATGTTTTATGCATTTAAAATTAAACATTGTTAATTAATCCATGTTTCAGATTCATTCTGAAGTACTTTTGAATTAAAATAACACAGAATAAAGGAAATTAAAAATGTATAATCTGCATAGCGTTACCCCAACTGGCGTAGAAAAATTGACGCATTTGCGTTACCGTAAAAGGAGAAGAAAATTCTCGCATGCGCATTGTTTTCTGATTATTGGCATGGCAACCATTATCAACGGACGATTTCAATTACTTTTAGGTTAGTTGTATGCTTTTGTAAATAAATTGTATTTATGTTAGTTATATATTTTTTGTATATGCTTATAGTTTTAAGTACATCGTTTTTTAAGTAGTTTTTTTAAACCTGTTTTCAATGATTTAAATTATTTTTTGGTTAGTTGCATGCTTTTGTAATTAAATTGTATTTATGTTAGTTATATATTTTTTTGTATATGCTTATAGTTTTAAGTACATCGTTTTTTAAGTAGTTTTTTAAACCTGTTTTCGACCGATTATTTTAAACGATTCATTTTATTTTTTTTGTGTTTGATGCATTTAAAATGAAACATTGTTAATGAATCGATCTGTTCATGATGAATCTGAGAAAATTTTGTTGACAAATTCTTGAGATATTACATAAATTAAGAAAGATATTCTTTAGTGCCCATAAAGTTTAAACGCTCAGTGACTCTATTATCAGTAATCATATTATTAAAAAAATGCTTTGTTTCAGTAAAAAATATTATTATATTAATTGCAGATGAATCATTTACACTTTAATTTAAAGCATAAATTCTACGAGTGGTAACAGAAAATTAAAGAGATACATATCACGTTATGACTGAAGGCCTTTATAATATTATGAGTGAATTATATGACTATCAAAATGTGAAGTTTTAAAATATTTTGCTGAAGAATCTATTAAAGTTGGAATTGCGTAAAATATTTAATGGTACGATCGGAGTTTAACCCCCTGCTTGGAGCAATTTTTAAAAATCTCCAACAATGGCCTTACGAAATGTTCGAAAGCAAAGGAGCAGATGTTCAATTATAGTGCATAATAAAGATTGCCAGCTTTGGCGCGTTATCGCAACTTGGCGAAGAAGGGGGTTAAACTCTGGTTCAACCTATTTAATTATTAAAATTTAAACGAACATTAAGATTGGTGAACCGGCTGGTAGCCAAAGGCGGCTAGTATTAACAATAAAATACGGGTTAACATTTTTAAGATTGATTTTTTTATTTTTCCCATGGATATCACTAATTAAATCTGGTAATATATTGATGTTAATATGCAAGTTAATGTTAACATAAGTTATATGTTTTTTTTTATAATTACATATATTTATTTTAACCCATATGTAAAAATCAAACATTTTATTTGCTGCATAACAGATTAAATGCTTGTAGTGTTATTAGATAAAATTTGAAATTATAACACTTTTACCAACTTCAATGTCTACTTAAACTATCTCCCTCCCAATCAGAGTAAAAATTCATATAATTTGAAGAGGGGGTATTCCACTTCAGTTTAAAGTAATTTTTGTAATAAATTCTCCTTTGGAATAAGTCAATTTTGTTCATTTTATGATTAATAGGCTTCACGTCAAAAATGTTGCTAATTTGCCGAATCAATTAATCACTTTTTACTGCTCTTGTCCTTTAAATTTCTTGGTCAATTTAAGATCTCAGATGGTGGTTATCATTCTCTCATGCAATTTAAGAAACCTCATGGGCATTATTTATCTTGTGCTGGTTCTTCCTCTTTAAGATTTGCTTCTTCAAAAAATTCAGATATAATGAACGGCGCTGAGTTGAATGCAAAAGCCATGATACGAAATTTAATTAATAAAACAATTTGTTAACCACCTTGGAACATGATGTAAAATTATGCTTACTGTTACATAATTTAATTAATATTACAGAAGAGGAGATTAAAAAGTAATTAACTGCAATTAGACTGTGAAACAAAAAAAGATGTAAAATCAGAAATTAATAGAACGATTTCAAGACGAAAGAAATATCGAAATTGAACGGGGAAAAACTGAAAGTGTATTGAAATGACAAATTTATGAAACTTAATTAATGAATGTCTGAAAAAGCAAAAGATAAGCTCTTTTTTATTACTAAGATAAAGTTCAAATGGAATTCATTACTTCTAGGTAAAAAAAATATATATATAATAAAAACAAGAAATTTTATTAAAAACCGGATTTTCAGAAAACGAGTGAAGCATTAAAGCCTTAACAGAATAAACAAGAAAACCGTTTAAGAAGAAAGTAATGTTATGTCATTTCATAACTAAAACAATAAGTTTCGATTGAATGATTTGGTTAATAGGGAATTGGATTTAGTTTCAGTATAACATAGGAAAAAGTTATTATAAATCTTACTTAAAATGAATTTTAAAAATATGTTACAAATGGGAAAAATTGAACAAGTAACTTAGTCTCTTTGAAAAGGTAATATCTGAATTTTAAAATGATATAAAAATTATCTTTGTGTGATAATTTTTCAAGAGTTATTACCAAAAAACAAAACAAATAACTTCTTACCTTTTTAATTAATTAAAATTCCAATTAAATTTTTGAAAAACAAAAGACTCTCGTAAGTAAGTGTATATTTCCATCCTTTAAAGTATATCTGAGGTAAATTTGGTAATTTATAATGAAAGGTCTGCTTTATAGAGTACCTCAATTGCCTTTTTCTTATGTAAAGATTTCTTGTTGATTGTTAGGTGTGTGTAATTACTAAATAATTCATTGTGCTGTTTGTTTTCACTCAAATTAGAATAAAAGTAATCGCAGCAGAAAATTTAAACCGTTCAATAGCATTGTTAAAGATATTAATAAGTACAAAAAGAATTTTTTTCTGATTTGTTATGAATTAAGAATGCTTTAAAACTTGATTCACAAAACTGGAAACTTTTTGTTTTTTGCATAATATTTACTTTCTGCCCATTGGAATATTAAATAAAATGATGTATAATTTTTCACATAAGTCTATCAAATATACATCAAGCGGACACCATATCAGTATTTCGCTATCGCAAGTAACAAATCTATAATATACGAATAAAAACCGATATGCTTTGCTTCACAGCCATTAATGCGTCTGGGAAATAATGTAACACATAAAAAGTAACTAACTTTCACTTTATGTCCTCCTGCTTCTTCCGGAAAGAAAACATAATCTGTTCTGATAACCTTTTTCTTATAATAAAAGTCATGAAGTTTCTTGTAAAGAGAGCTATCAGTGATGCTAGGATTTTTATGCATGCAATTTTCAAGGATTATTATAAAAAATAAGTCGGGATCCAGAAAAAAACATAAAGAAATTTCTGTGGGAAACTTATGATGTATTGAGAGACATTACGAATTGATTTCATTGAGATATTTTGTTGAGCTAAAACAAATCGGCATTTTGTAGTTGAAAAATTACAAAGAAAATAATGTTTTTATTTTCCCATTTAGTTAATGCCAACCAGAACTAATGTTTCTGCATATGGTGCATGATATTTTTTAATAACAGTTTACTTTTCTGCAATCTAACTACATGATTCCCTTTAGTTTAGTTTAGCTATGTAACATCATGTTTTAAAGCAATACTAAGGGTACTTTGGGGCGGACTTTGTAACTTTGAACCATGGTCAGATGAAAAGGACAACACTTGAACTGACACCCCCATCCAAATCTTCATACCACACTTGCAGAAGGACATTACATGATTCCTTTTAAATAATAATTAATATGTTGTCTTCTTAATATTATTATGAATCAATCGATTCTTAGATTCTTCCCATGGATTTCATACAGCTTGCATTGCTCCATTGTGTCTGTAAATTATCTGGTTTGATAAATTAAAGAAATATCCCAAATGCTCGGATGACGCATAAGCAAATCAATTAAATCATTAAGAAAAAGAATCTGATTGCTCTTAAAGTATTATATATAAATACCCTATAGAAGTTTAAAATTCCAAATGCTCATTTGTCACCTTGTTGTTACTAAATAAATTCGCTCTAACATTACTAGATTACTATTTTCTAAAATTTTCCAGTCGACTCCACATTAAATCAAGATAGGTACGATCAAATATCGTTGCTTTTGCCTTAAGAAAATAGTACTCCCCCTCCCCTCCCCCCAAAAAAAGAAAGACTTTATTTTGAAAGATAGGTAAATTAAAAATTCTTTCAACAATGAATTCGTGGAAAACTCAGCGGAAATTGTCCCCAATTTATTTATATAATTTTTTTTTATCAAAATTGTTTGGACGCCGAAACGTAATTGAATTAATTTAATTTCACATTAATATTTTAACTTTTCGTTCGAGAAGGCGTAACTAGTAATCATTGAGATATAAGTACTTAAACAGTTAAATAATCTTATGCCAGATAAAATCCATAATCAGTAAGATAAATGAAGACTTTAAAAAAAGAACAGGAACAGCATTTATTGCTACTCTTGTAAGTTACAAAAGAACAATATTGCTTTGTAATATATTTCGTTGCGAGAAAACTTGATGCTTTTGTTTTCATAAATTAATAGTCATTATTTTTTAATACACAAAAATGACCTATTCATTGCGTTTCTTAGTTAATTTTTTGAAAACGTGGCTTCAGGTCTGCAAGGGCAAAGACCCTCTACCATTCATCAGAAATGATTTGGCGCCCTTCATGCAACCGTGACGCCATTTACCCGTTTATTCTGTAAGACAATCGAGAACATCTCGTACTATTGACCGAAGAATGAAATTCCTCATATAATTCATGCCTCTACCCCACCCGGACAACTGGAATGCTTTTTAAAATTATGACGCCAAATTAGAGCCCCGGCGAATTGAAATGGCTCGTCATGAATGGAAGACTATAGATTTTTTTTCCTTCCTTTCTTTTCTTATTATTACTGAATTTAACGGAGATCAGCCACCAGTGTAATCAGAGAGGAAACATAAGCTTCGAAGAGCAAGCAACCAGTAGGGAATAAAAAAGAGCTTGGAGTATAATCTACTGGGAATAGACATTCAATCGTTTTTCAGTGATGCCTGCGACGTATTACTTTTCTAAGGGCTATATTTTTTAAATATACCATTCCTGTTTAGTTCCTTTCTCTTTTCAACCAGATTTACTTAAAAGCAATAAATAAATAAAAATTAAAAAATGCAGTTCCCAATAAATTTGTCCGTAGATTCAATATTTTATCACCGTGATTGGTGATGCCGAAGCATTCATTTGCATGCTATTCGATTTTTTGTTTGTTTTTATTATTTGAGGATAAAATGATACACTCTTCAGAAATGGTTAACTCTTCCAGCAATCACCACTGTATTTTTATCCAAATTATTTGGAAAATAAATGAAAAAAATTAGAGTTTAATATTTATTTAGACGTTGTCAGAAAGATCATCCATATCAATAATGATTTTTTAACGGCAAAAATTGTAGTATTTTTGTATTAGCATATTGCTAGAAAAAGAAAATATAGAACAATATACTCATCTAAACTTCTATCAATGAACAAAATCATTTACTTCCGCCAAGTTTCAGCTAGCATTGAACCAATAAAATCAACGAATGATTTATGTATAATGATATAAGTTGCATTCAGTATGTTCTTAAAACATAAAATATCGATATCACAATCCATTAATTTTCGGAAATAATATACCGGTAAAAAGCGTTGATTAATTCGAGACAGCAACTGTCTCATGCTTTCAGAATCATTTTCAGTCCAGCCGTTTTGTGCCTCTGATGGAATTGATGGATAAACCTAGCCGACGAAAATACATTCAGTCTTTTCAATCTTCATCTTCCCTTGTGTTTGGCCAACCCCACTTCCAGCCGATCCGCACGGATGTGCGAAGCGGCTTCGGATCTCTGAGATGCGAATCTGTGCTGACCCCTGGAACCGCGGGGGTGCGTGGGAAAAGTCGTAGCCCACTAATATTTCAGACCGCGCGGACGTCTTGTTAAGATTCTTCTACCTGGATCAAAGTCGGGAGCGAATCGTCCCGCTGATCCACAGGTTCGATAAGAGACAGCATACGTCACCATAAACTGTGCTCGGCCCCGTCGTTTGTTCTTTGATGTTTTCATTTATTTTGGGTCATCCCCTCCTCCTGTGAGTGGGGGCGAGGCAGCAAGTGTTGTGCCACTGATTGCCGGCGGCTCACCCGTTTGGGAAAGCTGTGTGGTCGCCCCGAACAGGAAATCCCCACAATATGCTGCCGCCACATTCGATGATACCTATCTTTCAAACAAATATTTCGTCCGAGTTTATTGGTGGAGGGTATATTTTACGAGGGAAGCCGTCGTAGATCCGCTTCTTGACATGCTATAAAGCTGATACGGAGTGCCATTTCTATTTGCAGCAAATGAAAAGCCGTGAAAATGCCAGTTGATACGCTTTCAAAACATTGCTTAGATTTTAGATAATCTATTATTTATGATCTATCTAAAATATAGGGCTCTTCTTGGATAGCTTAGTGATAATAATGCCTTTTGGGGAATTTAAAAGTTTTGACAATACTTTTTTTCTGATTTTTTTAAAAATGATATTTTCTGATAGAAAATCAATTTAAATAGAAGTTAATTAGCAATAATAAAAAATTAAAGATGTTTGCAAAGGTTTTTAAGTTTTACCAAAATAATATAAAGGATGTTTGAATATTGAAACGGTTTTTATTTTCACGTTTTTAAAATAAATGAAAAGAAAGTGTAATAATCATTAAAACATTCAGCCGAGATCTTCATGAATTTCTCGATTCCCGAATTCTATGAGTCTGAAATAATAATTTTTGGAATTGTGCATGTCTGCTGGTCGTTTTGTGAATATAACTAAGTGGAGGTATGAAATTCGGTATGCAATGTTTGTATCAAAATTGTCGAATTTTGAAAAGTTTTAGCCGAAATCCGCCAGTAAGAAGCCTTTCTATTTGCCAATCATTCACCTGTCGTCTATGTGCACACCATAAATTAAAAAAAAACCCGAAAGTTTTTCATATAGTTTTTATAGAATTCATGTAGTTAAAAACAAAAGTTTATCATATAGTTTTTTTACTAGAATTGTAGATCTATGCGCAAATCATCTGCCTAATTTGCACAAAAAACAGATCAAAGGGTTAATTATCTGTAGATTTGTGCATCTGCGTATGTTTGAACGTGATAACTTGAAAACGCAAATTATGCAGATGAAATTTTGCACATGTTGTTATTAAAAAAAAAAAAATATTGATCTAGATCAAATTTTGACACTTTGGTGAAAAGGAAGACACCCAAAATCTACACACGATTTTCTACACTATGTTATAAACCACAAAACACGCCGTATTATGCTGTTATTCGAGAAATTTGAAGGCCAAGCAACGCCGATTTTTTTTAAAAAAGGCTATTGCAAAAACAATCACAAGTTAGAGGTGGTCAAAAACTTGTTATCATAAAGATTTGAACACTCTGAAACAAATTTACATTGAACATTCTATTTTGTAAACAACATGGTTAATTAGACGTTTTAATATGTGAAAAAAAAAAAAAGACAAAATTATGTTTTCAGTTCATTATTAAAATTGAAGTCTAAGACCTAGAAGATTATTTATAACATAATTAGTTCTACTAAAAGAGTGATTCTGGGAATTTATAATAATTACCAGAATTATCAGAAATTCTTAACACTCTAAAGACAGACAGGTATTTTGTGAAGTGAAGAAATATAATAACTAGATTGTGACCCTCCTCTAGATTTTTCATAGTTAATGTTCCAGCCAAATTGAAAAAAAAACAAAACGATTTTGTGATTTTATTCTATATATCGATTAATGTAGAGAAGTATGATTTAGTGTAATCTTTATCTCTACTTGTAGTAAAAATTAGCCACCTTTAATAATGACCAGTTAGTTCGCTGGGAATAATGATCGCTAAAAGTTTCAATGTATTATTTTAGTGTTCAAATTATTTTTAAGCATCAAAATTTCATAGTCGTTTAATTCATTTAGAAGTTTAGTATAACCATTTTAGAAGCCTTACATTGTTCCATTCATTGAACTATGCATTTCTTTAATTTCCCACCATCTCCTTTAAAATTTGAATTTTAATTTGAAACAGAAGTGATGAATTAATTTTTTTGATGACTTTAGGAATTTTTTTTATAGAACAAACTAATTTCTGAACCATTAGTAATTAGTATATGTATCTAGAAGGAAAATAGTGTAAATGAAGTAAAGAATTATATTTTATGCAGTTTGAATCAATAAATTTTTTTATGTATTATGAATTTTAAAGTTTTATACAGATCCTCGTCCAATGAGTTATAGTTAATAAAAAATTCCGCTCTTTTGTGATAAAAATTGGGAGAGATAAGAAAAGTTAAAAATCATTATTTTATAAAAATGCGCGATTTTAGATTACTCCATCAAGCGTCTCGATGAAGATAGCCAACCAGTATCCGGAATTTCCCCAAAGTTGATTGACTTACAGTAATGAAATTTTTTATTGATCTAAAATAATGATAATCAAGTTTTTTTTTTTTAATTTTTATACTCAGATTGACCTGAATAAATTGAAATATTACTTTGCTTTAAAGAAATAGAATGTCAAGAATATTTTACTGAATAGGATTCGTAGGATCTTAGGATTATATAAAATAAGCCTCATTTCAGAGGATTTTTTTTTCAAAAAGTGTATTGATTGACTGAAAGAACACAAAATATTATTATTTACATCATTTAGAGCGTTTTATCATCTGAAAATATATACCTATATTTAATAATGTAGAAATTAGTTATTGAGCCATGATTAGAATGGACACCTTGAATATAAGATTTTTCAGGAAAATGACAATTCGAAAAATCAGAAAAATTTTATAAAAAAAGAAGATAATTTTTTCGAAGAAAGAACAGAATTAAATTTGCAAAATAAGAATGAAAAGGAGAAGTTGAATTTTTCTTAGAAAAAGCAGTTCAATGTAAATAAGAAATTAAAAATTAACCTTAATAGATTCTTTCATTACAATAGGACTCATCATATGTGTATTTAAAATTATTTCCGAAAATATAGTAAAATATTTTTCAAAGTGCGTTTGAATCGAAATTAAATAGAGTCAAGAATTTTCTACATTCAACATTTAATTTTGGTTCTATGAATTTAAAAGAATGCAGTATTTTCTTATACCCCTGGATACATCATTAATAAAATTAATTTTTCTAAATAATATCATCATCTTGAAATTTTAATTTCTTATTTATTGCCAGTTTAATTTTGAGAATTGCGATTCATTTACATGTCTTAGTTTATTAGTTATTTCAGTAAAAAGTTTTTTAAAAAACAAGATATGATAAAATAAAAACAAATTATCATCAATTGAAATTCGATAAATATTAAAGACTAGCCATCTTTTGCGAATAATTGGTTCTCCAGGTTTCAATGGTAGCTAAAAATTTCAGTTTGATATTTTGGACAACTATTATTGATTGACGCTTTTTCAAATTTTGACGGATACGTAACTCCTATTATTTCAAAAGCCTTATAGCGTTCTGTTCATTGTACTATTTTCCAATGTACAATTTTCCTAATTTTCTATTAATATATTTATGCATCTAATTATATAAAAATGGCAGTGTTTAAAAATGAGCATCCTTTGAAATATTTTCACCATTGCTTGATTCGAAAGTTAATTCTTAATTATAAGTGTAACAACATTTTAAAGCTATTAGTAAAGGCAATTCCTATTCAGAAACATATTCAGCATAAAAAAAAATAAGTCTAACCTTCATAACTTACTTATTAACAATGAAAAAAAGCTGGGATGAAATATTAGAAGCAATAATGCAAATGATTTGAATTCTGATTCATCGATTAAATGCATTGTTTAAAATATACTAAAAATAATTTAAAAAATTAAAAGTAGAATAATTTTATAGCACAAGGATTATTAACAATGATAAAGAAATTTTTTGAATTCGCAAATGATGTAGAAATAATTTTTATTTTGTAATCTCTTCTGAAGTTATGGCAAGGAACCTAAAAACTTAGCACAATATTTATTTAATTAAAATTTTAAAAAAAGCTTTGAGATGCGCATTTCCACAATCGAAATCATATATGTGCCATGTTAGGTAATTCTAGGTCAAATACTCTGACAAGAAAAATTGCAGCTCACACAGAAGTAGGCACATTAATCTTTTTTTTTTTTTTTTTTTTTTTTAAAGTAAGTATGAATGTATTTGCGTTGGCTGACCCTTATAATCAGTGCTATTACATTTTTCACAGAAGTATGCTGAAAGATCAAAATTTGCAAATTGGTGCGATCTTTCAAAATTTTGATTAAATTTTAATTTAATTTATTGATTAAAAATTGAAGGGCGCTTTGATCACCACCAAATTATTACATATCAAAAAAGACTTTTATATCACATAAAAATTCACGATTGTCTCTTCAATAATCTTCTTTTATCACTGATCCTTCTTTATTTATAGTAGAGAAGAACATATGTTTGTTGTCACTCAACAGAACAAATCGTTAGAAATAGAATTAGTACACTACCGACATGCATAACATAATGAATAAAACATTGTAAGGCTTCTAAAATATGACTTTCTAAAACAGTATACCAAAATTTGACTCTTATAAATATTTTACTGAAGAAATAATTAAAACCAAGCTATCTAAAATGTTTAGTTGATTGTTAAGTTAGTTGTTCTAAAATGTTAGTTTTATGATCATTTATTTCTGGCGAATCAGGCGGTAACCAGAGGCTAATTAATAAATAAATCTGGGTTGTTATTATTCTAGTATCTTTAAAAAATATTTTATTAATATCCAGAAGAAATATTTTATTTACTAAAGAATCTACAAAAGGACGTTTGCAATACGAGAAAGTATAAATTTTGATTTATGTTAATACAAGATTCGTATTTATTAATCAGCTTTTTACTCATATACACAAGCATTAGCAATTCTTAAATCGATGAAACTTTTAATGATCATTGAAAGCATCTTGGTGACAATTTTCATATAAAATTTGACGCTTTTATTTATGTATTTGAAGGTAATTATTTCGATCACTTAAAACATCACATCGAAATTATAAAAAAATACTAATCATAATATAATTATTTTCAATCAACCTCATTTCTTTTTCATCAGTATCACATTTAAAAAAAAATTTTTTTTTTGCGAAAAAAAATATAGTTAGCTGTAAATAAAATTAAAAAAAAAAGGAAAAAGGGGGAAAAAAAGAAGAAGAAAGAAGAAAAATTAACTTGATTGATTTGCAAATTAAAACTTTAATTGCTTTTAAAATTATTAATTATTGTATTAATTATTAATTATTATATTACGATACTGAAACAGAAAAGAATATTTTATAGTCAATAAATTATCAGCCAACTGAGAAATTTTTTTTTTGCTTATTAGAAAATATGAAACAAATTGAATTCTAATTCTCATTTTTAATGACTTTAATTAAATTTACGATATTTCATACTAGTTAATATACTCGGTCTTGGATCAATATTATTGAATGTGAATCCCGAAACTTTTCAGGATTCATCTGCATGCAAAATTTGAATAGTTTTTTTACTCTGTAAAAGACACACACAAATGAACATTGCCTTTTATATGTAGATATTTGTTTTTTCTAATTTATTTTCTATAGTTTTCTGTTTGAATCTAAATTATTCGCATTTACTCACAATTTAACCAAAATTTAATAATATACGCAATAAATATATAAGAATTATTATCAGCAACTTTATTTTTAATATAAAAGATTCTTTATATAAAATGCTATATTCAGGCGACAAGGTGGTTCGCCGGGAATATTGTTTGCAGCTGATTTCAAATAAATCATTTATATATAACTTCATGCCCATGATTCAGTGCACTGAAATCAACACCATGCCATTTTAATTGTCTTACTTAAGTTTTATTTATTATGTACATGACCTTTTCTAATAAAAATAATCCCATAACATCACAACGCTATTAAAAACGTAAATATCCAATTCATTTATCTTCTAAACCTTAAGCTACTGTAACCACTTTTACATTCGCTTTGTTAACTACACACATATTAAACAGAGTTCTTTTTCAGTTTTCAACTGTAGGAATAAATCATACGAAGGAATATTTGAAAATGATTTGAGTTTCACTCACAACAATGGAGATATTGTTGGAAATATACTTAAAAATACGTTAAAAAGTTAATTAAATTTAGACGAAAGAATGTGATGGTAAGTAAATTGGCATCATTGAAAAAATAATTTTTGGAACTATTTAATAATAAATAATTTTTGGGCAATATTTCCGAGAAAAAATAAAATAAAAATCTATATTATTTAAAAATTAATTAAAATTAAGAAACAATTTATATTATCTATCTATATCTATATGATTTATATTAATATTCTAGGTGAGTATTAACACCTTTCAAAGTATATCTGAGTCAAATTTTGTAATTCGAAGTCAAATGTTGTCGAAACTAAAAATTAAAGTATGGGAAAGTGTTGCACCTTTCGCCGATTGAACCACAGATCAGTTTTGTGTGTATTACAATATTGCCAATTGGCGAAACAATTTGCATGCATTTGCGTTTAGTACAAAGATTAACTCCTTATTACTTCATTTGACTTGTTCGTTTTAAAAATACTTACTTTGATTAATGAAATTAATTATTTGACTTGACTACTAAAAAATAAGTACTGCAAAGTAAACCTTTTACAGCCGGCGTTCTGGCATAGGGGTAGAGCGTCTTCCCCGTGATCTGGGCGTCCTGGGTTCGAATCCCGGTTTAGGCATGTTTGTTCTTCCATTGTTCTATTTGTGAGATGTGTGAATGTGCCCTCCTGTAAAAAGGGGTTGTGCAAGCGAATGAGTGCCGCGTGAGTAGCAAAGTCGTACTTTTGGCCCTAGTTGGCGCTACTAAAAAAACGAGTCCGGCTCCTCACAGGCTTAAATTGCTGTCTTCGCAACAGCGGGCTTCTCCATGGCAAGTGCCATAAGAAACAACTACAACAAACTTTTCACATCATAGTAGTTTTTTGATACAATTAGGATAGTGTATGCAAACTATAGATAGAAAAATGGTCTTATTTTGCACAAATTCTGATTTTTCAATTTTGAATAAAAAATTAGTTATAGTATGGCATGGTACAGATCAAACGTGAAACTGCATCATGTTGTATCTTTGATCAGGTCAGAGATAAATTTACTATTTAGAAGAAACTAGGGATAGTTTATCCAAAATTATTTTCTTAGATTGTGAGGAAAATATGCATGCTATTTCTATTTGACCCTTGGGCAAATGGCCTATTCATTTTAATCTTAAATCTAAATAGTGGGAATGAAATATGTTTTGGGAGCCAGAAGTAAATTTACTTTTTTCATTTCTCTATGGATTGGAAGTTTACTTTTAAAATAAAGATTAATTAAAATATTTCTGAGTTCATAAACATACTTCAATCATTAATTTGATTTATGAAATTGCTCAAAATCTTAATCCTAAATTCATTCTTTAGACTACTTCCTATCTAATATTCTTTACTTCCCTTTCATTACTTTTGACTTTTAGGTTACTTTTCGATATTTAGATTACTTTACAAGACTATTTTTTGCAGTTATTTAAGAACTTTATCGATCATACCAAGTAAATTCCTGAAAAATCTGCACTATTATTCCTTGACAACCACAAAACTGGTACAATTATTCCCGTTATTGATAAGATAAAAAATGGTATGATCATCATGATCTTTCAATCTCACAACAGTCACCGAATGCATCCGTTTGACAAGTATCTATTTGGCCCATTTAAAATTTATTACAACTAAGTAATAAACAATAAGATGTTAGCACCTAATAATAATTGCAAACCTGTTACCATAAACATTGTAGCTAAATTGGCTTTCTAAATCTGACTTCAATTAACATCATGAAAGAGTTCAATGTTTTAGATTTTGTTCCCTTTAATACGAATATTTTTACAGAGGATGAATTCCTGCTTTCATCAGTAACTGACAGCCCGCTGAATCATCTACATCTCATGCATGGTTTAACCATTGCAAGTTCGTAACACAAATCAAAAGTTTTGTCGGACTAAATATACCATTGAATTCCTCATTGCTATTCTTTAAAAGTATGAGGTCTTTTCCTAAGGCTGTGAAATTAGCCTCATCATCATTTGAAATCAAATGATGCACCAAAACCAAAGAAAAAAAAACATAAAATGGGATTCAAAAGGAGCTGCTATCTTTAAAAATAGCAATAACAAAAACAACAACAACAATAAAAAGGTAAAGAAAATATGAGTTCTGAAATTTGTAACAATATTCTTTTCAAATTATGAAGTTTAGTAAAAATTTTTCCTCATTCATTAAATAGTAACTTTATTTTAAAAGGAGCGAGTCTTTTAAAAACTATGAATTCTTGTAAATAACTTGTTTTTATGTATAGAAACTCGCAATTTAATCTAAAATAATTACTTTATCATTTTATGTAAATAAAATTCATTTTCTCACTTATATTTCCTTTTATAATAATTGTAGGCCAAAGGTACAATACTCTCAATGTTGCACATTTTTGTATAAACTTTTAAAAAATTGAAAATTTTTGACCTTAAAACTAAATAATAAATGCAAAACTAAGTAAAGATTAGCATCCACAATATAATTATGAACTTGAATATAAAGCCAATAAGAAATTAATATTAAAATTAATCAAAGGTACAGCATTCGTCCTTATTAAAAATCTTTAAAGAATGTTAAAAAAGTGTTAATTATTCTAAGTAGCAACCTGAATATATATTTACCATGTAATTTATGGAGACAGGTATTTTGATCAGTGCATTCTACATCCTGTTAAAACCCAAAATTTTAACGTGACAGGAAACTTCAAAACAATTTTCAAATTATAGAAACATTTTTCGTATGTTTATTGAGGTAAAATAAGTATTATTTAAATCCCTATCTCTTACATATTTTGGATATCTTAAATCAGTTTATTAACCAAATGTTGGCCTCCATCATATTTTTAGTTAGGCAATGTAGACATAGTTTTTAATTAATAAGAAACTAACTATTTAAATCAATTTCACGTAAGTTTCAGCTTCCTTATAGTTCATGATATGATTAAACTAAAAAATATGTTAAAATTGTCCAACTGTAGTTTAATTTTTTAATTTAAAAATTGCTAATATATGACATGATATGATAACATAATTGTATCCCTCAATTAATATTTGGCAAAAGGGTTTTTTCCGCGGCTATTTGGCATGATTTAGTACAGATTGACGAAAAATCTGTACCATATTCCTCAATTTTATTTTGATATTTGTGAAAAAGTTTTAAGAGAATCTGATCAATAATTTATATTACTATAGGCTGTTCGTTATCATTATTAGAATTAAGTCTAAATGAATATTTAATTTTCCACATCTTTATTAATTCAGATGTTAAGTAGAAGCGTGAAAAAGATTTTCGGATGGCTGTTGTCTTTTCCTTTCTTTATTATAAAAGTTAAAAGAGAATGATAGCACAAGTTTTCTCATTTGAAACGATTATATAAAATAATAAAATATAAAATGTTAATGGCTAAAAATTCCCCAGTGAATGATGCAAATGTAAATTCAGATTATATGTGGAAATCCGTTTGTAACATTATTGCGATATCACTTGAATTAGTTTCATTATTTGCAAACATGTCGTATTAATATTGTCAGAGAAATAAATCTTTGTTAATAATAGAATGAAATGTGTTCACGTTTGTTTGTTTGCGAGATTTAGAATTACCTAATTGTGCATGAATGCATACAAAAGATGTGAATTTGCATATCGAAATTTTAACTAACAAATAATTTAAAAATAAATTGTTTTAGAATTTTAATGAATAAATAATTAAGAGAAATTTTGGCGTTGTTTCAAGATAACTTCGGAAAATATTATCGCATAAAAATCTTTTTACATCATCTTATATTCAAAAGATTATCTTTTCTATCATACTTGACTTAAATATCGCATAACTTTTGCTCTCATTTTAAAAAAACCACTTATAAGTATTTAAAAAATGATTTGCAGCAGTATTTTTTACTGCTATGGTGAAAGTCGATTTATTCATTATTGCATGAGAATTTAAACTTTTTAAAATCAATTCTGTTAAAAAGAATATTATTTCTTATTTTTTTTCAATTAGGAATTTCGTTTTATACTTAAGCCGAAAAGGTATTTTTTATGGCTTATAGATTTTAAAATTCTCTTCCTCTTTTTCTTATTTATTATTGCAGTTATATAACAGCCCACATTTTCTGCTATTTGATGTATAGATTTAGCTGTGCCTTTAAAAAAAAAGGGTTATTTTTCTTAATTTAAAAATGAGAAATATGCATGGTTATTGAATTTTATCTTTTTTTTATATATTATAATCAGCTTAATTTTTTTTATCAAATAAGCTATAGTTTATAATAATAACAATTGGAATAATATATTCCACCAATATTAAAAGTTATCGCAATAATATTTTTTTTTTTTTTGCTTCATGTAGTTTCTTGGGTTTATTGATATTACTGATTTGCTTCTTCCGGATAATGTTAAGTGAACGATGATAATATATATTTTGCGATTGTATTTGATATGCTATGCATTGTGAATGCTACGATGTTTATATTTTCTAAAAACATCGAATTATTCATTTAAAAAAATAGGAATTATGTTGAATTTTCCTGTAAAATCTTCTATATCAATTAATTTGTTATTTATTAATGTATTGCTAATTATTATTAAATTAATTCATTATATATAACCACGGATTATTATTTAAATTAAATAGCATAAATATGTACTTTGTAAACATCTTAAAATTAATTTACTATTGTAATAATTTAAGTTAGAATTATTCACGTAGAAAATAAAAGAAAAAAACCCATCGTCACTGAATGTTCAAAGTTTTATTCAATATATCACTTTTGTAGCATTTGTATATAAAGCCTAACTCATTGATTTCGTTCTATGCTAATTCCAGCACAACTTCATAATTATTTCAAACCAAAATGAAATAAATTACATAATTTCAAAAGTTGGCTATCATGGCTAAATTAAAATTATACCTAAATCCGTGTTATTAATGTTATTAAGATGAAGGAAGAAACAGCTGGTCACCGAAAATAGCTTGTAAGCAAATACTTAAGCTCATTCCACCACAGTGGGAATTTAATTATCATCAGAAGATTTAAATTTGGATGTAAAGAAGAAAATTCTGCAAGCATTTAGCATGATAGGCTAAACGTTTTAAGTTATTCTGACAGCAGGAGGTGACAAGTTTGGTTTCGTCTTCTTTGTACAATTCGAATAATTTATTTTAATGATATATACAGTTATCATTTTTTAACTATTACTCACTTTAACTTAAATGATTATACTTGACATAATAGTTTTCTTTAGAATACTTAGGTGCCAATCAAAGTCATTTGAGCAAATGAATGCACTTTCTTTTAACTAACTTTAAAAAGAATAATGAACAGAATTAGGAGAGAGAAAATACATTCGAGATAGTGTCACGGATAAGATGATTTATTAACTTAACGATATAAATAATGGGTTGAAGAAAGTTTAAAACTAAAAAAATTAAACTAAAACATCTTTTGCAACATTTAGCATTAATGCTACAGTGGAAAAGATCTTTGCATGGCTTACATTTTTTTTTTCTGTTTTAATATAGTATCATTTTGAATAAAGGCTAAATAAAATTAGAAAAAAGAAATCGTAGGCAGGGAAAATGTACTTCGTACAACCAAACGAAGGAAAAGAATTTTTTTCAAAGAATTGAATCTGAAGTAATTGGATTTCTGTAATCTTTGCTTGTAATACAAATATATATATATATATATATATATATATATATATATATATATATATATATATATATATATATATATATATATATATATATATATATATATATATATATATATATATATATATATATATATATATATATATATATATATATATATATATATATATAAAGAAGGTGTATTTCATCTTGATTAGATTTTTTTGGTAAATAATTATTACTTCAAAATACATATTTATTTCTTAATTCTAATTATTTGAATTTATTAAATAACTAAATGCATTATTCACCTTGAACCATCTTATTCACCATGAGCACAGGTTGTGTTTAATGTCATCTAAATATCTAAATATATAACTAATGTTCATGATTTTTTTGTAAAAATAAATTTCAAAGTAGAACATATATGTAACTCGGGGTTTTTTAGTAGAGTTGAATATGGTAATTGCCTATTCTTAAATAACTCAAATAACTGTCTGCGCCATTTAATATCTAAATCTATCTAAGCCTATGTTAAATTTACTATTGAATTTAACGTAGATGTTTAATTTCTCAAACATGAATTTGATTCCAAAATTAAAATGAAGTGGCGAATTTTTGTTAACAGCATATTAGTTGAATTAAATCATGCAGATAAAGAAAATTAAAGAATCAAAACTCTTCAGCTTACTTAATACATTTCTTGGCATAATTAATATATTTAGAGGTAATTGTTTACATATATTACAAAAACTGATTAGATAAGAAAAAGGAAAATATATTTCTTACTAGCCGCCTTTGGCGACCAGCCTCTTCTCCAATCTTAATGTTCGTTAAAATTTTAATAATTAAATATTTTATGCAATTCCAACTTTAATAGATTCTTCAGCAAAATATTTTAAAACTTCAAATTTTGATAGTCATATAATTCACTCATAATATTATAAAGGCCTTCAGTCATAACGTCATATGAATCTCTCTAATTTTCTGTTACCCCTCGTAGAATTTATGCTTTAAATTAAAGTGTAAATGATTAATCTGCAATTAATATAATAATATTATTTACTGAAACAAAGCATTTTTTTTTAATAATATGATTACTGATAATAGAGACACTGAGCGTTTAAACTTTATGGGCACTAAAGAATATCTTTCTTAATTTATGTAATATCTCAAGAATTTGTCAACAAAATTTTCTCAGATTCATCATGAACAGATCGATTCATTGACAATGTTTAATTTTAAATGCATCAAACACTAAGAAAATAAAATGAATCGTTTAAAATAATCAGTCGAAAACAGGTTTAAAAAAACTACTTAAAAAACGATGTACTTAAAACTATAAGCATATTCAAAAAAATATATATAACTAACATAAATACAATTTACTTACAAAAGCATGCAACTAACCTAAAAATAATTTAAATCGTCCTTTGATAATGGTTGTCATGGCAACAATCGGAACACAATGAGCATGCGTGAATTTTCTTCGCCAATTACGGTAACGCAAATGCGTGAATTTTTCTACGCCAGTTGGGGTAACGCTATGCAGATTATACATTTTTAATTTCCTTTATTCTGTGTTATTTTAATTCAAAAGTACTTCAGAATGAATCTGAAACATGGATTAATTAACAATGTTTAATTTTAAATGCATAAAACATTAAGAAAAAAAAACAGAATCGTTTGAAATAATCCGTCGAAAAACGTTAACCCTAGCCTCATTACTGTTGGGAGAAAAAAAATACTGAAGCCTTACTCATTTGGCGGTTGGAAAAATGGAAGATTTTTTTGGCGGAAAAGTTGGCGGTGGGGAAAATGGAAGATTTTTTTGGCGGAAAGTTAGTTTTTAATTAATAATTAAAATTCTAATTAAAATTTCAAAAAAAGGGACCCCAGGTGCACATTCCCGACCTCTAAGGTATACATGTACCAAATTTGATAGCTGTATGTCAAATGGCCTTGCCTGTAGAGCGCCAACACACACACACACACACACACACACACACACACACACAAACACACACACACACACACACACACACACACACAAACACACACACACACACACACACACACACACACACACACACACACACACACACACACACACACACATTGAGCTTTATTATAAGTATAGATGACGTTGCAAAAGAATTTTTATATTATTTATTTTATCAACAATACCTTTTCTGTACTAATGCAAAGACTAAACAATGAAGAAAGTATCAATGGATAGGATTTGTCACAGATTTAAACAACAGCATACTCAATTTGCCAAACAGATTATTTGTATAGAAATTTAGTTAAAAAGATCCAAGCGTCAAAGGCATTGTGGTGAACAGATAATCCAAATAAAAAATATGAGAGCATATAGATAAGCTAGAATATAATTTCTCAATGTTATTTAGTCGAGCGTTTCTAGAACGAGATTTTTGGCAGCATGAATAGAGCGTGGCAGTTATGTATTTCATGCTGTCTCTTTATGACATTTTGAAAATAAGTATTGATAAGTACTGATATTAATGAAAGAGTCCCTCTTTGTCATTGTTGTAAATATGATAATTACTATGAATGCTTAAATTTCTTGTTTCTACTTTACGAAACAAATATATATAAATGAGGTAACTTAAGTATCTTCTTTTAGAGAGTCTCTAAATTCAACAACATTTTTTTTATCAATTATTATAAATGGAAAACAAAAATTCACAAAAAATAATAAATATAAAAAGAATGAATGTGTAAAGGTTTCGTATTGATTTACTAGTAAAAGAAAGGAAAATAACATATAACAATAACTGCAACCTTAATTCTTTAGTTTTTAGCAATGATTGAAAATCACGCATTTAAATTTTTATAAAAAATATGAAAACAATTTGAATGTCATTGTAATAATCAAAAATATTTTATAAATTACTTATTAAATACGTTTAAAAATTTATATAAGAAAAGAATATAAATGAAAGAATATATATAAAACCAAAACAGTGCCTTGTTTGTTATAGATGCGGCATACTTCAAAATATTGTGTAAATAAAACAAATTGATTCATATTGAATGTAGAGTAAGAGTCATAAAGGTGACGATTGCATTTAGGAATTGTATTGTATCAAATGTCTTCACATAATGAAACATTTAAAGCTAAGACTGTTGCAATAATTGAAAGACAAATTATGATGCCTATTTAAGATAAGTGGAATATATAAAGAAGACAATTAACTATGGAGATCAACATTGCAAAATTCAATAATCCAAATGAAATTGCATTGTGCTGGGAGTTCTTCATCTGAATCGCAAACAAAAATTCGGGCTGTTACCTTATCATCAAAAAAATGGATATTTCTGTAATGTTGGAACTATATATAATTTTAAAACCTTGCTTTAGGAATTCATGAGGAATTTATTAAAATTTTCTGCCTGGGAAATCCGAAAACAGCTATTATTTTAAAAAGAATAAAAATAGATGAGGTTTAAATTAAAAATCATTGCCTACTAAAATAAATAATTATTATGTTGCCTTTAAAATTAATAAGGATATTGTTTTAATAAATTTAGAATTTGATTAATAAAACATTCTATTTTTATCAACCTATTGTTCCTCAAGTGAATAATTAAGATTCAAACTATCAGAAATAGAAAATTTAATAAAAAATATAGGGATTTATTTTTAATTAATCGAGTTTTTAATTTTAAAGATACAACATAAAAATCAAGAGACTCAGATAATAGAAGAGTATAACTGATAGAAACAATATATAGAAAATACTTAAAAATAGTTAATAATGCAGATTTTCCCCAACATATGATTAAATGACGGGTGGATTGATATCATATTTTTGAAACATTAAAAAATAGAGCATCTCCAATTGGAAAGTGAACGCAGAGAAAGCGCATAATGACGCCAAACTAATAATTTACTTCGTTAAAGTCAAAACAAAGAATGAAAACATTCATTTGCAAAATATGAAGATTCAATCAAATTAAAATTTTCGATTTTGGAAAAAACTTGATCAGTTTAATAAAAACTTTTAATAAACTTCATATTACAAAAGACAATTTTGAGATTATCATAAAGAATTTCAATGAAGTATTGACAATAATTTGCAAAACAACCAGAAATATTAACATCCTAAAAATATCAAAAATACAATATGGTGGAATGATATGTTTAAAATAATGAGAAGTGAAGTGTATTCCTTAGAGAAGAGATCAAAAGAACAGAAAGCATATTTAAAAAAGAGAAATATAAATATTAAACTGATTTCCGAAGTGAAAGAAGACTATTTTCGAAATAATACTAAAAAATGCGAAAGCAAACTTGAGAAAAAGCTATGAGATTATATTTCATAAATTTATTATACAAAATTCTTTAATTCTGTGTCCATGATTATTCTATTTTAAACTTTTGAAATGATATTTGGACTTTATTTTACTACCAAAAATAAGGTTCAGGGTCATATGGCTACTTTTTTTTTACTGCGGTAACAATCACTAACAACCGTAACAATCACTTAACGCAATAGGGAAATTTAAAAGGAGGAAAAACAGACATGATCAAAGTTTCAACATCCTAGTAACAGGTGGTATGAGTTACTAAGAGAAATGCGATAGTAAAGTGAGAAAATATATTTCATGTAAGCTATTAAGTGGATTTTTCAAAAAAGCTTTTTCTTTAAAGCATTCTTCAGCTAAAAGAAGAAAGATACTTTTTTAATAGATAGATGCAATAAAAATCCTAGACACGTACTACAGGCTTTTCAAATATATGTCTAGTTAGTAGTTTTTCTTGTGTTAGATAGACCTTTGTCACCTAGAAATATATGAAAACGACGAACCTGTATTATTGGAGTTAAAATTCCGAAGATGACTACACATCTTCTTTTATCATACTGCAGTTGATCCTCTATTTAAAGAAATCTTATTTTCCCAATCAAAAACTTCGCAACAAAGGAAATGAGTTAAATAGAAATTTGTAAATTAATTTATAAAAATTAGGGGAAAACAAATTGAAATTTACTTACCCTTGCTTATATTTATTTACTTTCACACATGTTTTAAGTTGTAACTGTCTGTAATCTTGCTTTGTGCAAGTTCATAATAAAGAACAATTTTTCATGTCAATTTTCTCATTTTCGTAAAGAGAAATTTTCTCATTTTCGTACACATGAAATTTTCTAAAAATCGTTATCTCCTTCATATTGTTATCAAATGTAGTTTACACTCCTTCTTTTAAAAATTTTTTTAATATTTCTATGACATTATCTCCATTATTATAATCAAAGTAATTAGTCTTCATTATATTTACAGGAACACTTTTCAGTATGCCTTTCTTCATAGAAAATTTAGCTACCACAATGCTTTCATGAACCTAAAGAAAATTAGACTACTCTGTGCATTAAAGGCATGTTTTATTTTAGATGTTACTATTTTTCACTGCAATAGATTTGGTTGACTTTTTAACAAATCTTTAACTAATATCAACTTTAACAAACAAAAAGCTGCGAAAAATTAGATCCCCGAAATATTAAAAAATAACACACTATAGTTATATAGAAATTACTTTTAGTTATAACTTGTAAATATTAGTTTCAAATTTAATATTCTCTAGAAAATATTATTAAATAAGAAAACTTCAGTAAATTGAATTTTGTAGAAAGCGATTTTACTTTACATTTGAAAGACAACTTTATTAGTGTAATTAATGAGCAGAATTGTAATTGTATAAAAATTTAAAATATTCGAGTGTTTCATCGTACATTTTTAAAGTGTAAATTCTTGCGAATAGATTTTTGAAATTAATTATCCGTTGTCTCTTTCTCTCTTTCTTTACAGAATTCATTTAAAATGACTTTCATTTCGAAGCATATAACTAAATACTTCTGTAAAGACGTTTAGAATAGTTATAAATCAAAAAACGTACAATTCATAAGACAAATATTCAAATGTATCAAAGTTCACTAGTACACAGTTCTCAAATGTCATTTAATTTACCAATATAATGTCATTTGATGATGGTACATCGAACTATCGTATATGCAGTTTTATACTTTTAGAATAGTTTCTGATTATGATTATATTGTTATACAGATGTTTCTCAACGATCGCTTTATCACCATCGTATCTTTTATGGAGAAATGAGCTCAAAGTTTTATTGTAAAAATAAACGACGATATTTACGCATGCATAATAAGCAAGGAAAATATTGCTATACGATAATCATTCGATCAAATGACCTATATGTTTTCTACATTTTATTTATTTTTAATAGGATGAGAAAATTTTTAGTACTTTAAATAATTTCCTTCTATTAATTAAACATGGGATTATAAAATGTCTTCAAAGAAGAATGAAAAATATTTACACATCTAGTTTAAAAAATTTAGTTGAGAATTTATTTTGTTGCTGACAACATCCAATCTAAATAGATAATTTATATTACATATTCTATAATGTCTAGTAACCTTTTATGAGAGATTCTCAATAACTTGGAAAATGCTAAAATAAAATATTATAATCAATTAAAAAACCCACTAGTTCAAAACGATAAAATGATCTTTGTTTAAGTAATTGCCATCATTTTTATTTCGTTTTTTTCTTCTATTATGTAAAATCGTTTTTAAAAGGAAAGGTAAATGGATATAATCAGAGAATTCGATTTTGGTATGAAAACAATAGCTTATATATAGGTCATTATGTAAATATAATTCATACAGAGTGTTTCTAAATTCGTGGTGCATCTGCTGAAGATTATACAAAAAAGTACAAATCACTGTATCATGTATCCTCGTAAGTCAACCAATGGATGCTTTCTAGCAAACAATATAAGCAACAAGTTATCTTTCAGAATCAACCTGTCATCATTTTTACTGTGAATCTATAAATCGATGCATACATAAATAAAAGAATGGTTGATAAATATTAAAAATGCGAATTTGTATGATACTACAAGGGATGCACAAAGATTGTATAAAGATCGTTTTCCAACAAGATGTATGCCAAATGTGAAGTAAAATCAGCTATTATACCAAAATATCCGCGAAAAGAGCACATTTGTGATTTGCAGGTGATTTGTCATGCACTGTGTGACAGAAAGCTCATTGCATGATCTGTAATCATGCTCAGAGTTTACGGGACTTGTCGTCTGCACATTATAGACCACTAATAGAATTTGCAATGCGGTTTTGTAAAAGACTATCCTCGACTTGAATTTTGTCCTGCATATGCTGGTCACCGAAGGAAACGAAAATGGATTGTGAGTACCCAATTCAATCCTGTACTAGGAATTGCAAAATGGCACACCATGCACATACAGTCGTATCGCATATACTCATAATTTAGGAATCATATACACAACAGAAATACTTGGGAAAATTCGTGGTGGACTATTCTGATTAGGCCATATCTGCAAACATGTCGACAACAATATTTATATTTTTTATATTTCATTCTCATCATTGCAGGATGCAGCGTTTCCATCTTCTAGCACTTGAAAAATTAAAAAAAAAAATCGTATATATTAAAAGAGAATATGCCAAAGATGATATGAAAAAAAAGATTCTTATGCGTTTGCAAATATGTAGAAGGATTACGAAAGAATATCCTTATGTGAAAAACTATATTTTTGGAAAATAAAAGAATTCAAAATTTTGTTTAAAAACTCCTTTTAAAATTACAATTATCATAACCTGATAAATGTTAAATGTATCCACCCTAAACAGATTTTCAACGGTATATGCATTAACGACATGTTTATTTAATGTCAAACAACACTACTTACTTCAGTTTAATAGTTTGGTCGGTGCGAATCTTGCATCATATACTTTGCAGCTTACGCGGTGTAACTAAGTAGAACTTGTTCCAGACCTATATGATTAGAAAACCTGACTCCTATATGATTAAGAAAGCAATGATTTTTACACAGACATTAAAGAATTTCCACTTGTTTGCTCCTAATTGAGTTTTTTTTTTCCTGACTGTGAGCAAAAGTTTTTAAAATCAATTGCACATTCTTTTCAAACACATATAGTCAAACAAAACTTTTGACTTTCCAAAAGAGGCTCTTTTTCCCTAAATCAATTGAACTAGCTTATTATATTCAAAGATCGTGAAAGCGAGTTCCGTAATTTCAACAAAACACACGTTGAACAGTCTTGACCTATTTGTTTTTAACCAATTCAATAATACAAAATGTTTGCTATTTTGGAATTGCCACTTCAATGTGAATTGAAAAAAAAAAAATAGTTTCGCAATGAAAGACGATGTCAGCAATAAATCTTGCCTCACGCTTTTGGATTTTAAAATTCATAGATAGAGAATGGGGATTGCATGATCACACACACACACACGAGCGCGTACACACATAAGGCATTATTGATTATTTAAATTATTATTAAAAGAAAACTATCAATTTCAATACTCATCATGAAAAATAATAACAAAACATAAATAAAAATCTCACTGATATATGAGATAGAATTGATTAGTTAAGCTCATATTACTCTCACTTTTGTAGCAACGTAAGACCTATCTTCGGATAGATTTCATAATTTTTTAAAAATGGGTGGATGGTAAGGATGAATTGCTCTTTTAAATTGTTTTTACTTTTAAGATCGTAAATTTTAAGTAACATCTGTAATTTATTTGGGTTGCAAAACGAATATAGTTTTAGGATGATATGCCTAAATTCTACACGGTTAAATTGATTTTCAATTCATGTGAAAATATTGATTATTTGTATCATATATAGCATTAGAATTCGTTTTTCTGTATATTGGCTATGAAGTTAAAAATACAGTACACCTGTGAAAGAATATTAAGTTCAAAACTCACTTAGTTAATCTATATTTATGCCCAAAAGTACATTTGGAATTGAAATTCATGCATATTTTATGACAAAAATGAAAATACAGCAAGAGGGAAAAAAAATTAAAAAAGAATCTAGTCACCTTTTTTACGCTTATTTTCCGTAAGACAGAATGCTAACTAATGATTGAATAAATATTTTAACTTGTAGGCACCAAATGAGCTAATTACTAATTTCACTATTCAGTAATTTAAAAATCTTCAACAGCAAATATATTTATTTTATAGTAAATTTCATCTTTCTCAGATTAAATTGTACACAAATTTTTACAAGCTTCTTAAAAATCAACTAATAAGGTGTAAGGCTTACTATTGTTGAATGGCAACAGTCAAATGTGAGCAATCCACTGTATGAAAGTTTCAAACTATTTCATTGAACGCTATTATAGCAACATTTGATTCAACGTTTCGCTTAGTTAATTAATAGAGCAGCAAATATTATTAGATATGCCCGTTAAAAGGTTCACCCTGCCACCAAAAGTCAGAAGCAAAAAAAAAAAATTAAATTAAGATTTTTGCGTCAAACATTATTTAATCCAGAGCGAAATTTGCCTTAATCAAACAGGCAATTGTTATGACTTGCCCCGTTAAAGCGTAAAATCGTTATTTTATACAATATGATATTTCCTGAAATAACCACTCACATTTCTAAATTCTAGAAAAAAATTTAATAAAATAATTGATAAATTATGATAAGTAATTTCATGAAATAACTAACACTTCTATAAAATAACTGAATTATGCACTTTAACGGTATTATATATACATACTTTAATTTGCTAGAGCAATAATTTGTTATTTTTATATAATTCATATGTTTCAATAATAAGTGAAATTTGAATAAATGTATTCCGTATTAATAGTTTAACAGCCAGAAAGGTCAGTTTTCGCGACGAACAAGCTGGTCATCCAAAGCGGCAAATTTTGTTTTTAAAGGAAACAACTGCAATTACTTGGATAAACTTTTTAAAATTCTTTTCATAGATAAAATAATTTTAAAAACGAGTTTATAATGTAATATCTAAAAATCAGTTTCATGAAAAATATGTGTGCAAATTTACATATAATTATTCTTTAGATTCCACGTTAACTGTATATTTTTATTTTAAATGCATTTTAATTATTAGAATATATCAAAATTTAATTAGACTAAATGGATTCTAAATCAACTAATAATAACAATTATTCATTTGTCCATTGGAAAATCTTCGGTATATGAATATATTTAACATTACAAATTTATTCTGTTATTATTCATTTCAAAGTTGATACTATATATACATATTTTCTAACCTATACGAAATTATCCAAGGAAAATATCTTTTATAAGAACCTGAAGGACGATCTTCCGTATTGATAACCGTGTTCTTTTAACTATGATGATAATCTGATAGATGCTTGTTTCAGATTTCATACAATGAAAGAAGGTCACAGTTAAAAAAAGTTTAAGGGTAACTAATTTTGAAACTTAAGCTCATACTCAACTGATTTCTATTACGCCATAAATTGGGTTTTATTTTACCTAGTCGATGTTATCTATACTCTTAAAACTACTAATGGAAAGCTGAATCGACGGATAGTCGTTTCTATTTATCAAATCATTAAAACGGAAATAAAGCCAATAATTACTTTCAAAACACTAAGATGTACAGTTGGGCAATATATTAGATAATAGTTACAATTATAATGAATTTTTAATGTGTTTATTACTATAGATCAATGTATTTATTGCTAAATTATGGCATCGGTATTATATAAGTGACTAATTAGACAATAAAAACATAGTTACCGCACTAATTAACCTTACGAAATATTTCAGACAACTAAAGGAGAAGCTTTTCATTTATTGATAAAATTGCGTTAAGATTACATATAAATTTCAAGTTCTTAATATTTCAGTTGTTATTTAAAAATACTATGCCTTTATTTGTTAATTATTTTATATGGGGTACTTTCGTAAGTACTGTTTTGTAATTAACTTTACGAAATATTTCAGGCAACTAAAAAGAAGCTTTTCTTTTATTGGTAAATGTGCATTAAGGTTTACATATAAATTTTAAGTATTTAATATTTCAATTGTTGTTTGTTAATTTAAAATTACTATGACTTTAACTATACCTTTGTTAATTATTTTATATAAAGGTTTTTTTTTTTTTTTTTTTTTTTTTTAAGTGACGATCGTTTTGAAATACGGCAGCGCTGCAGCTGTATTTCAAAACGGCGTTTGCGTGTTGAGTAACTGCATCTATTGACTAGCCACAGATGCCATTGTGGAAGAATTCGATCTTGTTTACGTTTATTTGTGAGTATTTAAAATGTCTGAATTAAATGAAAATACTACTGATTGTGCAATATGTTCTATCATTGGTGTTCTGAAGGAAAACGATGTGAAAATGGGCGAAATTCATTGATTGATAGGTGAAATGTATGAAAGAAATCATCATGAGTGATGGAAAGGGAAGAAAATGGGTTAGGATAAAGAAGGCCACATAAATATTCAGGACGAGAATCGAAGAGCGTGTAATATGGTGATAATAAATAAGAGAGTAGCGTAACAAACCAATTTTTTTTTTATTTACAATCTTGCATATGTACAAAAACAATTTGTTCTCATCTAGGTTAATATTATTTATAAAAATCAAATAACAGTTCAATTATTAAATAGTTCCTCTATCAAATCGTAGAATAAATCACCAAAAAAAAAACCGCTAACAGGCTGATAGCTCTAAACGGCTACTCCAAGGCAGCTCCAGAAATCCACCGATCTTAATCGGGTAGACCCTAACCCAAAAACCTGAATCACATGGAGCTTCTCAAAAAATCAGAAACAACTTCTCGCACTCCGATGTATCTCCGAATTCCAATTTGAAGCCTCTCCTCTCCTCTGGAAAAAAATACCGCATTTTATTTCCATTAGATATACGCCTCCGGTTTTCCCATTGGTAAACTTGAGTTCCATATCACCCAATAGCTGCTCAGCAATACTTCCTCAAGGGTCTCCACTCGATCAAGGGAGTGTTTGTTAAGGATACATCTTTGTGAGCGGCCGCAACAAACACCGGCTGAAGCGCACCTGGGTTCGACATCTAATGACAACGGTTGCTGGTGACTAATCGTTTCATGATGACTTCAGGAGTCTCTTCATAAGGGAAAAAATTTAGCCTCTGGATATTTCATTTCCCTTGAAGACATGGTGGATCTATTTGAAGCGGCGGATTACACATCTGTTTTGAAACAGCTGGATAGTAACAAATGACCAGACACAATGACTCTACTAGTGAAAAGGATCGACCTCTGGTTGTCCGTATGCACTTAATTATGAGGGAAAAGGGGAGACGTTAGAAGAGATGTTCTTTGATTACTGAATTACGATTTCATCTTTATCTAACGAATTTCCTCAAGCTCCAAGAAATTCTCTTTATGGAATTGTGAGAAAATATTCCATACTGCATATTGCGTTAATGCTGAGTATCGAAAATGTAGATTGAGGTGCAAGAGACCAAACACCACGTACTGACTTTCGTTGAACAATACAGAGATTTCAGTGATGATATTTTAAGATAAATTGTCACAAACGACGAAACATGGGTGGTTCAAATTGCACAATAATTGAAACAACAATCCATGGAATGATGGTACTCAACATCATCCAAGAAAGTAAACCTCAAGCGAGTAATTTCAGCCTAAAATGCATGTTTTAGGATAGGTAGTGGTTGTTGCTTGTGCATATTTCCTGTTTTGTTCTGAAGGCATAAATTTTGAGAATTATTGTGAGACTGTAATTAAAAGATGCTATGCATTTCAAAATGGCAAACTATCCTCAGTAAAGGGAATGTTTTAATTCATGACAATGCACATGTGGCTCGTACTCAAAATCTCATTGCATCATTTGGCTGGAAACAACTCGATCATCCTCTGTGCAATCCCGATCTAATGCTAGTAACTACCACTTGTTTTTTGCCATTAGAAAACACATTCTTGTGGTTAAATGATGACCTCAAAATGCCCTAGTTTCTGTAGCTATGAAAGCACGCTGCAGATTTTTGTGAGAATAGAATTCCATTAGATTTCTATGAGGATGAATTTCAAAAAGTAAGATGCGACAAATATTTTCATTTAGGTAGGAATTATGTTGAAAAGAAAATTAAAGTACATGTAAACTTTCATGTAAAAAGAAAATTGAAAAAAAAGTATCGTTTGTGTTTTTAATATCAAAACGACACTTATTAAAAATAATATGCTCTTCTTTGCTGTATAGTAGTTATGTGATTGAGCGAAATTATTCATCAAATTTAATCAAATGAATAGAAGAAGCGTATTTGGTCATCATATACGAGATACTGTCATTTATTTGTGAAATAAAAAATCAAATATAATATCTGGAAGACAGAACACTACTTTATAATCACGTAAACTAAAATAAAAAAAAGTTATTGTTGTTTGAGAAAATTTCAGAAAGATTGGGCACGCAAACATACACGCTCTTTACCTTTATTAATAATGAAGACAGAGCTACTGCCAGGTCACGTTCGCGTTTTTATTTTGCTCGCGATTGCCTTTATTTGTTGAATTTTCTTTACATTTAAGGCATACAATAACCGTAAGTTGTCTAATTTCTGTTAAAAGTACTATGATCAAAGAGTACACGGAATAGAGACATAAAACAAAAGGTATCAAATTATTGGTCAAAACTTATTACATCTCGTGCGAAGTAATCACCTTCGATTGCAATTCCCCTCTGTTGAAGTTTTTTTTTCTGGTTATCAAAATATGCCTTAAAGTAGCTTTTTCATACTCTTTCAGAGTTCTTAGCGAATTTTCTTTTTTCTGACTAATGGACTCAAAACAGTAACCATGAAGAGGCAATTTTAATTATGTAAAAGGAACAATCACACGCTGCCATATCACGTGAATACAGAGCTTGTAGAGTCTACTTGATGATTTTTTTGTGAAAAATGTAAGAATAACTGATCACGTGAGAGCTAAATAGTTTTCGGCTAGATTAAACTTCACTATATTCGAAATTATCAGTTAATTTATGTTCACTATATGTATAGAATTATCAGTTAATTTATGATTTTTTGTATGTGCGTTAGTGTTTAAATATTATTTACATTCACATATATAAATAAAGGATGCTGGGAAATCTCATGGAAAAGAAAATGCAATAGAACAGAAATTTCTGGAGAAAAAAACGATGCACATCTTTCGAAATAACAATGATGTGTTTTAGCAATTTATTTCAAGCTGAAACAAGCCACTATATGGCACAGAAAAATACTTCGTAAGGGACACATAAGTAGAGGAAGAGAATAGAAGGAATCGTTTCTATGAGGTCTTGCAGTTCACGCCTAGTATATAAACCTGGGCTTTCTGTAAATGAGAAGCTATGAATCAGAAAACCCACATGAACGTTATTTTTAATGACAAAATAATCTACTGAATG
The DNA here is from genome assembly GCF_947563725.1 of Argiope bruennichi. Classification (NCBI taxonomy): domain Eukaryota; kingdom Metazoa; phylum Arthropoda; class Arachnida; order Araneae; family Araneidae; genus Argiope; species Argiope bruennichi. The sequence continues at coordinate 56,245,043 of NC_079159.1, read as the reverse complement.
GAATGTGCAAGACGCAGACAGAAGTATCTCAGGAACTAAACATCTCACAGAGTCTCATATCTGGCAATGGTTTCAAAAAGATGGAAATGCAGGAAAGTGCTTCAGCATAGATCATCCTTAGGTTATAGAACCTCAAGACGATTATTATTAAATAGATTCTTACTCCAGATTCCTCTAGAATCGCTAAAAGAAACAAAGTATTACAGCAAATCTGTCCCAACAACTTTTGGCGCCCATGGATGTTACAGGTTTGAGCTAAAGAAAGTATAATTCATATGACCAAAAATTCCTTCAGATATGTTCCAATCACAGCAATCCCCTGCCGTAAACCTGGTGCAGAGAATTTGTCAAATGTATACCAGAATAGGAGATTTGTATATTGTTTTAGTGCGAATCTAGGTTTTCCATGAAATCTGATTCCCGTTGTATATTTATACTGGAAGCATTTCAGACCTGCTGCAACTGAGAAACTATTCGTAATCACCATTGTCGTGGCAGCACTGAACTGATGGAATTATCTTGGGTTCCAGAGAAGATTCATGTATCGAGTAGTGAACATGACAACCCAGATAAATCGTGATATTCATCTTTCAAAGGTGCAATGAGTGCATTTTTCATGGGAGTCAACGCTCATTCTTTTTATGTAATTATTGCGAAAACATACCTTTAAAGAGAGAATATCAAACGAAGGAATACGGTTTTGCCTTCCGATTGTGAGAACAGTCCGACAGCAAATTGCACGTCACCCATACTGAATGAATGATGTATTGCAAACTATTGCTTTAATTCTATTCCAGAAGTTTGGATAACATTGATTAAAGAGTGAGCAGGCATATTGCAAGAGCAGAGGTGCAATTTAGAGTTGAGACTGGCGTGTACTGCCCCTGAATGTTGTGTACAGACTTACGTGAGTACATTAAGCATACATCCCATATATCATGGTAAAAATCATATTGTGTTAGTTTTCTTTTAAATGATATATATATATATATATATATATATATATATATATATATATATATATATATATATATGTTTCTTTTACTTCCTGTACAATTCATGACAGGTCCAGTACAGTTCATGACAGGTTTAGTCAATGTATATTGAATACATGAATATACATGCATTGACTAAAGTTCTGTATATTTTGCTTTGTTTCTTCTTTTTATCGAACTAGCTCTATATTTGTGGCAATTTTTTATGTGCCTTTTCCGTTTAATTTGTAAGAACTGTCAATATCCCTAATTTATGAACATGGATATTTATCAAATTTTAAAGCATCATTTTGTCACTATGATTTGTTACAAATGTGATTACCTTCAACCATGAGAAACATTTTATCGTTCCACATATTTTTGATTCATTTTCTTTCATAATGAAACTAAAGAATAATTTATAATATGTAGTTGCGATACAAACATAAAGTCATCATTTAACATTTTATCAGGTCGATATATCTGCTCTCACTATTAAAATCAAAAGTAACTCTCCCAAAATCAATTTTAAGTATCTCATTAATCTGTCAAGAAGAAGCGCGAAAAGCTTAGCTTTATTTTTTTGTCTGCACACGATAGCTAACCGAGAAAACTACCGCTGCTTTTTACGTGAGCAGTTTTTTGAGCAGATGAATCATGTCGTCAATTTCGACTTTTCGCGCGCTATCAAGAGCACTTTTTTGCGCGGAAACAGTACGTCATAATAAACGGCTAGGGTGGTGCGGGGAGGGAGAGACATGAGAAAACTCGACACTTAATTTATTACTAAATGTGAGAAACGGAAATAGAGATAACAAAAATCTTGACACCTTCATGACTTGAGGACCACCTGTGAGTTTTTAATTGAATTTCCTGATAGAAGGAGACAAGGAATTCCGTGTTCATAAGCTGTCTCATCGTTTCTTTTTCTCTCGTCACCCCTCCCCCTCTCTCTTGCAGTGATATCAAAGTCGCGGTAGACAGAGTGAGGGAGGAGGGAGGGGGACCTCGTCCAAACGTGTGCAAGGCATTTCACGTTTGTTTGGAATTTCACGCGATTAGATAAATCGTCCCACTCGCGAATGAATTGAGTTGAATTGTAAGCCCGAAAGGATCTGGAACAGGATGAATCAAATTACGACAGATACTATTTCTTCTTGTTTTGCTAATGTTTTTTTCTGCTATTTAAAGTTGGAGGAATTTTGTTTTTATGTGAGTAATAGTGAGGTAGTATGTAAATAATGAATATGATATGTCCGTTTTGAATTGGTTTGATTTTTAAGTTTTTATTATTTTTATTTGACGATATCTTTAAACTGTTGCTTCGCATTGTAAGAATTTTTAAAGCAGCAAATTACTAGAAATACTGATATTTTCCCACATTAAGAGATTTTTTTCAAGCAGTAAATCATTTCCTTTTCTTATACAGATAATTAGTATTTTCGTTTCTAAAATCAAAAAGTAGAAAATTATATATATTTCAACTACTATAAAATCGTCAATTTTTATAAAAATGAATCTTTATTAATTATGAAGATGTATATGTTGACGCTCTATAGACTAGATTTGTTGATCTAGAACTTTGAAACTTAGCACATACGTATATAGGCTTTGGAAGGTCAAAATGCGCACCTCAGAGCAATTTTTAAAAAATTTAATTAGAATTTTGATTAATTAAAATTTTTGTTGAATTTTGGTGTTTTTTCCAAATTTTCACCGTTTTCACCATTTTAAAATTTAAAAAATTGTTTTTTTAACGATACCAATTGGATAGTTATGCAAATTTTTTCTGAATGTTGATAATTTTTGAATATGTATATATATTCCTAATTTCCCACAACATACCCCGAAATTTCAAATATCAAATTGCATAATTTTCTTCGATTGTTGAAAGCTAAAGAAGAAGGATTCTGTTTAATATTTGTATAATTTTCAAAGCGAATAAAAAAGTGAAGTTACAGTACCTCAATAGTTAGAATACAGATGAATCGGACATTTGCGTTTTTAATAGCGCTGTGTTGTCATGTGACTGGTTTCCATTAAAAAGGTCCATGTAATCAATATGGAAGACAATTAAAATAACACGACTTTAATGATTAACAATTTAAAGTAAATCATGGCCATGAAATCATGACTATATGTAAATTATAAAATTGAAATGAAATATAATCAATATACCCGGCCAACCAGCTGGTCTTGAAAAACTACAATAAAAATAAAAATTGGGAAAATTTAAGAAAAATAAAAAAGTTCATTTTTGCCTTTAACAAGTGATGTAAGAATAACCGCTATTTTTTTTTCATAAATTCTGCATATTCTTACTACTTTTATAGAATTTTTTTTGTAGCTTTTATGTTAAAAATTTTATTCTGTGGTTATTTTTTTTTAACAATGACAGTTATACAGATAATCATAGCCGAACTATCCCGACCCACCCGTAGGTACACAGGAAAAAATCTGAATGACCAGAAAGCCGCGACAGTATAGGTGGGAACTTTAGGGAAAAGGTAAGAGGAACGGAAGAGGCTATAGGTTGCTGATGATCCTAAGTTACATTACCGGCTATGATACAACGCCTTCCGTAAGGGGTAGTCACTCCACACCGTTTTTGTACACACAGGGCGGGACACAAGCGACTTACCGTGCCAGAAAGCTTCTCATGCCTACTTTCGAGGCTTCCCGCTAGATGTTGTTGCACAGATAAAAAGTATTTGTCACTCTCTTGTAAAATATTTGTTACTGAATATGCCAATTTCCAACGCTTCATGTTTTTAAATAAAATATTTCTTACAATTTTATGTAAAGACTCTCTTTCGTCAACAATAAGGAATAAATAAAAATACTTTAAATTCCTTTTTGAAAACAATTACAATTTGCTTGTTGTTAAACGTAAATATCATCTAATAAAAATGATTCGATTAATAAAATATATTAAGCATTTCTAGCAAATTATGCGCAACGAAGATATTTCGTTACCTGATAATTTTGTGCAATTGCATAGAAAAAAAAAGATAATGAACTCCAAAGGTAAAAACTTCTAAAGAAACTTAAGTTTAAATGTAAGGAATCCAAGCAAAACGGAAATACAAAAACAAACTTTAATTTTTCCTCCTTCATTATATTAATTTTATGATATTATTATTGCTATAGTAATTTTTCAGTTGGCAATCATAATTCTGTAGTAATGTAAATAAATTCAATATTCCTTTATCTTGTTTTCTGTCGGAAAAGTAAGAAGTTGTGTCATATTTAAATGTTATAATTAAAACTAATGAAGGAAAAATTATGCAACTCATGAAAGAATAAATATTTTAGTTTTAAATCAGTGTTTTATAATATTTTTGAGTCCTAAGAGCCATGATACAACTCCTCCTGTAGGAGAGAATGGATATGGTTGTTAGGTAATAGCATAGGATATGGTGTATTCTTTTAGAAAAAAGGGGAATTTTTATTTTTTAGCGAAGATACCAACATTTTAAACATGGTATTCATCAAGTGATTCCTAGTGCATTTAGGGATAAAATTTTTTTATAAATTTAAACTGCTTTACGTTCTCGTTTTCAAAATGCACAAAGAAAATTATTATAGTTACCAAAAAAATTCTTAGTAGAGATTTTGTCAAATCTTCACATTTCAGATCTTTCTGAATCCGAAAAACGCATATTTCGAAACATCTCTGTTTATCTGTGAGCACGATACTTAATAACGCAGTGAGTTAGCGGAGGAAATTTAGTATATGGCTTTTACAACGAATTTGTTGATTTCTGTCATATTTTGAACGAAATCTATTCTGAGGAAATCTATCCGTTTGGCTTTCCGAGTACAAATAAAATGTAAAGAGCTAAACAGATAAAATTTGGTACACAATTTTAGCTTCTAAAATGTAGATTCATATCGAATTTGGAACCAAATCTCACAAGAGAATGACCATCTATAAGTCCGTGCTTTTGCATATGTAAATGCGATAACTCAAAAATACAATGACTTAAATAAATGAAATTTCGTATGCGATTGTAATTATGTTTATTCCATTATTATATAAGTTTTTATTCCAAACAGTTGTAAAAAAGGTGACCAAAATACATATTCGTTTTTCTGATACTTGTATATTAACTGGAATTCCACTTATTGATTGGCAAGGAAAAAAATCGCGAAAAATAGTTTTAGTAAATATTGTTTGGTAGTGGCGTGCGGTTCATACACAAGTACTGGTTTTCTTTACTATATACCTGCAAGCATGCATCTCTCAAGTGTGGGATACATTTTTTTTAATTGAGCATTAGTGGCATTGATGGTTTTACACAAGGTTCACAATTTTATGCGAAAACGAGGAAATAACACCTTTATTAGAGAATATATGAGAAAGTTTCAGGGATACCACTTATGCTCGTTTTGATTTGAAATTTTGCTTTTCTCTGTGTGAACAGAAATAGATATGAAGCGACTGTATTTTACTCTTTTTTAAGAGATTCGGTGTCGGTAAACTTTTTCATTTCGTAACTGCGGCGCGGACTCAACATATATCATGTTTCAATCTCAAGTTTTTTTTAGAGTGTATTAGAGATATATATTCGAACCAAAAAAAAAGCATGAAAGGAAAGTAATTTAATTGGGAACAGAACTAGAGAAAAGTTCTTATCTAATTGTCTATAGCTTTTAGTCCTGAATCTGTTTAATTATTAATTAATTGCTATTATTTAATCTTCCTGTAAACGGAGGCTCTCTGTCTGAAGCAAAACCATATTAGAAACTTATTATTTATTGAATCGTCTGAGAAAGATAAATTATGACATATTCAGAGTAGAACGATAATAATTTTTTTTAAAAATTCATGTTTCGATGTTTTATGAGTCTGGTTTTTCCTTTCTTTTCCTTTCTTTAAATAAATAAAAAAAAAAAATTGGAACATTAAAAGTTCGTGTTATGTATTATCTTTAAACCGAATTCTTGTTTTCTTAACCTGGATTGGATTTGGTTAAAAGTAATCATGTTCCATTTATTGATACAGTGTCTGACTCTTTCAGACATGATTTTCTGGCTGGAATAATTAGCATTACTTAAATATACAGTGGGCCAAAGAATATTTAAAACTAGTTTTAGATCTCAATTTACTGAGGCGCTATCTGTGTTATTGCACTTGCGTGATACTTTTCAATTATCAGCCGATGCATTGCCGAAACTTCTTATTAATTATTGTCGAATGGCAACAGTCAAATGTAAACAAATCATTATATGAACATTTCAGAATATTTTACTGAAGGTTTTTACAGCTATATTAGATTAATGCTTTGTTAATTAATGAAGCTGTAAAATATTATTAAAAATGCTCTAGTTAGAACTCACTAAAAATTCTACTTATTTAGATGCAAAAAAAATAATAATAAAAAAAGGGTCTTATACACAGCCTTATCGAGCTCGAAAATAGGCTTGATCATTGCCAGTGGATAACTTTATGACTTATTCATGAAAATTGATGACCATACTAACAAAACTATTAACTCACAAAAATGTTTTTGCATTATTCTAAAACTAAAACTTAAAAATGATACACTTTTTTTAGTGATATCTATTTTATCTCTTTAGAATGTTTTCTTTACTTTTAATAAATTTTTTATATGCAATACAATTTGTAACAATTAAATATTAAAATTATGAAACTTAAACTCATTCATAAAATTATTCAGTCGCGTGCTTTCGAAAATTTAAAATTAAGATAAAAAATATTTTCTTTAGACATTAATTAATTTTTAATTTTGTTCTATATACACATTTTAGATTGCACGCGTTATAATTTGATGCAACTTATTCTATTAAATTCATACGTTTCGATCTTATTAAATAACAAGGTGAAGTTTTTTATAAAAAATATGCACTCCAAATTAATATTTAACAACTTAAAAAGTCAATAATCTGGAAGAACAAGCAGGTAGCTAATTTGATTAGACAAGCAGCGGCGAGTTTTATTTAATTAGATCTAATGTTTTTTTTAAGGCACGGACTCATTTTGGATGGAAGAAGCTCTTCAGAATACAGGAAGCATACTGGAAGACCAATCATCAACATTTCATATTATTATTGAGAAAGTGAATGATTTCATGCAAATCATTGTTTTGCATCATTGTGAATGTTAAAAGTGCTTTTGAATATTAAAAAAAAATTTAATCGTCTATCAGAAAGATTTGGGCAAAGCAAAAGTATATTAATTTTGTTCTTCACACTTAAACCAATGAACAGAAGTCATGGAAAAATACACATTGTAGAAAAATCATTTCAACCATTGAAAATGATCCAAACTTCTTGAAATGTAGTGTTACTAGTGATAAATCATGGTGCTTTCAGTATAATAAAATAAGAAGCCGATAAAGTGCTAAGTGGTATTCACAAAAACTCAGCCCCCCCCCCCTCAAAAAGAAAAAAAGCAAGCTCCTTCAAAAATCAAAGCAACACTTATCACATTCTTTAATTGCAATGTCACAAAGTATTTGTTCCAACTTTACAAACTACTAATGGCGAGTATTATTTAAGTGTTCTGAAGCGTTTGATAGCCAAAATTTGGTTAATTCGCTCAGAATGCCTGGATATGAACAGTTGATGTTTGCTGCATGATAACACACCAGTCACAACTCACTAAAGGTGTGATGAGTTTTGGCAAAAAATAAGGTTTGTGTGTTAAAATACATGCCGTATTCATTTTATTTAGTAGCCTGCGACTTCTCTTTATTATACTTTATAAAAAATCTTGAAAAAAATATAATTAACTATTATTATTTAATTTAATAAACCTAGCCTTAAAATTCTTCGACTCATTGTGTGCACAATGCAATTTCGGGAATCTGCATTAACTAGGGTTGATCTCTATTCGGATTCAAGAAAATTCATTTCATCCTAGAAATTCGGTGAAATTATCTTTATATATCAATACAATAAAGTACTGACTTTGGATGTTTTGTGAAAGAGTACGGAAATGTAAGATTGAAAAGTGGAGCGCCTATTCATCTATTACCTCCCGTTGGATCATTGATCAAAATAATGAAGTCTATTCCAAAGAAACCCCCATGGAATTTTAAAGTGGGTAGTAAATTCAGCTAAACTATGCAAAGTGTAAGGATATAAAATGCTGGCTACTAATATCAAATCTATGTGTGAGAAAAATTTAACAAAAGGTAATAAGAGATAAGTAATTATTAAGTAAGTAAGTATATCATTATTGATTCTTCGATAAATTTGTGAGCACTCGAAAAATATGGCCACACTGTATATGACAAGCATTTATTGGAATAGGCACAGTAATATCTTTCACATGCAACTCAATAAAGACAAAAATCACACAAGAAAAAAAAGTATAACTTACCTATATTTTTTTTCTGCTCAATTTTTTTCGGTAGAACTTGATCAAATTATTTTCGTCTACTAACATATTAATATGATATTATAGAAAGATGTCACATGAACACTTGGAATAGATTTCCATGTGCAAAGCAATAAGATATCCAGCAATCTTAAAAAGAAAGAAAAAAACTTTAATTTTACTTCTCTGAGTACTACAATAACATATATTGCAATATGGTATATCCGACCTGGCTCAGACTCTAGAGATCAAAATAAGCAACCTTAATACTTCGTCTAGTTCAGGAAGAAGTTGTATGGATAAGTTTCAGTTTTTTTAATAGGCTAATTTGAGACAGATTAGTTCAACTTTCAGTCAATTATTTTCGAATCAAGTTTAAATGTACGCCGCGAGAGAACTAAAGTTTATAGTACGAAAAAAAAAGTAAAAAAAAAGCTATTTTTATCCTACAGAACTTAAGAATCATCGTTAGGATTCGATAATATTTTTTTGTGTGTGGAAAAAAAGGAAAAGATTACATTACTAGCTGGCGAGATATCACAAAATCTTTCTCGCATATTCTCTAAATAAGATGTTATCCACTTTTTCCCTTATAAAGTAATGGGTTTTAGGAAGGGACACGAACACCACCACATGTGATTACTTATTTTTGGAATGTCACTCATGAAAACTGTGTGCTTCGTAGTTTTATAAATATAGTATGTACCAACTTAGTTACAATATGAAATAGTACAATACATTAATATAAAAATACAATTGTTTTGGGATATAGATCTCTCGGGATTTAGGGTGATTAACCACTGGCTTGATGTTCATACTAGAAATTCAAATATGTATTTTGAATTCCTTTTTCTTGATTAATTGAAACCAAAATTTGAGATTGAATTACAATTGTCATCAGACGATCACATATTAAATTTTATTTGCAAATTTACATTTTTGAGTTATTGCGTTTACATACATGCGAAAGTATAGACCAACGATGGTCAATCCTTTGATAGATTTGGCTCAAAATTCGATGAGAATCTACACTTTAGATGATAAAACAAAAACTTCCGTTTTGTTGTGTTAACGGGTATACGGGAATCCGGAAAGGCAGATTTCCTCTGCTTGATTTCGTACAAAGTGTGAGAGATATTAGCAAGTTTGGTATTAAATATATACTATATTTTATCTATCTAACATAAAGCGTTTTTGAGTCATCGGATTCACAGATAGACTTAGTCAAAATCTCATGATAGAATTGTTTGATGATTACAATACTTTCTCTTTGTATACTTCGTATATAAGAAAATAATAAGTTTTTCATCTGTTAATTGCAAACCTTCATTTATCACGTAGCTCAATGAATCAAATTTTTTAAAAAAAGAGATTTTTTTAAAAATCATTATAATTTATTTTTTCAAACAGTAATTTAAAGCTTCCAGAACAATTCGAAATGGCGTGCCAAATTTAATACAGTCTTAAGAAATATGAACTTTTTTTTTTACTTAGGTACTTTTTCTTTCCCTTTCTTAGTTACGGTGTATCATTGAGGATGTAAATATTTATTCAATTTTAAATTAAATTAAATTTTTAATATTTATCTTGAATGTGAAAATATTGCTATTTATAATTGATGAGTATTTTAATTATTGATTAAAATTATATTAAAAAAATATGCATGTAAAAAATTTAGAATTCAAACTGAGTGATTCAAATGAGCTTATAACAGGTATTAGGAAGATCTGATTTGAAAAAAAAAATTTTAACGAGATGATTATAAAACAATTCTTGCATCCATTAAAAAAATTTCATTTGTTTTGAATTATTTTTCTTTAGAATTACGAGCCTTTTTTTTTTTTTTTTTTTTTGTACTTTTAGAATATGAATAAAATGTCAGTTACTTTGTTGGTACATATAACTGACTCTTGAAAGGATGCCATTTGAAAAAAAACCAATTGCATTCCAAATTCGAAATGGTATAGAAATTCCTCTTATGGAGTCAAAATTTAGTTAAAATATTTCAATCGTATATAATAAAAACAAAGGAAGACATTTTAACATAAAAAGCAAATCAATATGATCTAATTTTTTTCAAGTCAAAAATAAACGTATATATATATGTACACAAGGTGATCAAGAAATAACAGGAGGTGTTCGGAGCTCTGTAGCCTGTTATGTACTGGACGAAATATAACATAATTTGGCCACCATACACATTAAAGTAAGCGGTTTTAATTTATTAAGAAAAAAAAATTAGTACCGTAAAACGCCGATAGGAAAAATCCTGGCGCTGCAAGCGAATAATTTGTGGAAAAAAGAACACATAACGTCCAATGGAAACAGTAAATAGCAACACACCAAATACCAATGAAAAACGTTTACTGTAGCAACTTACAAATTTCGCTCAAGGTGACCACCAACCTGATGTTCCAATAATTGTATGCGGTACACGAGGTTTTCGACGGTGGCTCGCAGCATATCGGCATTTATTCGTCTGACATGTAATGTTTGATCTTTAAAGTAGGACTGTCAGGAACATGTCCTTGATGTCCTTTTCAAGTGAACCAGAAATTGCCAAGATTCAGATCAGTGTCATCAGTTAATGAGTGTTATCTTATATAGATAAAATTTCAGGATTTTAAGCAATATCTTCTGCATCGTCGAGAACGAGGTATCTGTCGTGATATTGAACGTGCACTGTTGTTAACCTGCTAATTAGCTATTGCCTGATCTATAACGGCCATTGCAACTTCTTCAACTTGTTCCTGCTTGATAACTTTATGTCCTCGGCCTGGTTGCACACCAAGAATTCCTGTTGTTTCAAATCTTTCAACCATTCTTCGTAAGTTAGCTATCATCTGTCCTCTACGTAACTGTTTTAACCGCTGGTATTCACGAAGAGCAGCACTGGCATTTTCATCTCGCTGTTAAAACAGCTTGACTAAAAAGGCGCGTTCACGTAATGACAAGCAATCGACGGGCGAATTCTTGCAGAATGATATAAATTCCCGAAACCCTTCCTTTTATCTTCGATGTCATGTCACAAAGTACCCATATAACCAAATTACATAATAAAGTTTTCGATCGCAGAGGCCAGGATTTCCCCTATCGACCTTTTTTGGTACTAATTTTTTTCCATGATAAATTGAACCCGCATACTTTAATGTGTATGGTGGCCAAATTTTGTTATGTTTCGTCCAGTACATAACACGGTACAGGCCTCCGAACACCTCTTGTTATTTCTTCATCACCCTGTATATATATTAATAAATAAAAATTGTTCAAAAATATTTACATGTTAATTTGAGTCATTATTTCGGCCATTTAGGGATTGACCAATGAAATCACTTATTCGTGATTACCTCACTAGCCTTCTATGGGTATAATTGGGAGTTAATCATATTTTTAAAAAAATAAGGATTAATATTATACCTTGAGAATTTACACAGCTTAATTTCGATTAGGTAATTTTAAAATATAAGAATTTGGTTTATTGAAAAATTTATTCCATGAATACTTATAACAAGTGATCTCAAAGTAGTTTAAAAGATAAAATATATAATTCCCAGATTTAAATCTTAAAATTTATATATATTTGACCTGAAATCAAATAGAAGGTGACACAATAGACCAAATAATAAGAATAAAGAATTATTTACTACGTATTATGTAATGCTGTCTGCTGACGTAATTTCAGAAAGGAATTTCACCTAATAGCTGTCACCAAAACATAATTCATGCTTAAAATGATAGCAATAGATCATAAAAGAAAAATAAATGTTTTGAAATAATTCAAACTGTCAGTTTTGGGCATTAATTTCTTTAAATCGAGAATTCATGTTGTTATAAGTAAAAAAGCGATGAATCTGACTTAGCATACAGCGACTACATCAGGCTCGACAAGAATTCTCTAGTTCCGCTTCCAGTGGATTGCAGAGGCAGGTGCTAGAAACAGAAATCCCGCTAACTGTCGAACAAAAACAACAAAACGCACACAAAAAAGAACTTTTCACGATTACGACATTCTCACTTCGTCTGATTTATTACTCTGGCTCGTGCAAATAAAACAACGACGGTAACAAAGAAGAAAGACAGCTAGCTGTCTGCCAGTGGTCGCCCACGCTTTGTAGTCTGTGAAACACAACTGGGGCTACTGACCTTCGGAATATCACCTTTACCTTTCGGGACGGCCCGTTGTGGTCAATGGTGCTGCATGAGTCCAGGCACCCTGCGGCCGTTTAGCGCCCTTCCCCCTCTTGGTGTTCGAAAACCATCTCATTTCTATACAAACAGGAATCCCCAGTGATTTATTGGGTGCGAGAATCTCGCTTTTCCGTGCGTGTACTTTCTTCGGCTATTAGGTAGGCAGCGATTACCGGAATACAAGAAACTGTGAGCAAGAAGTAAAAAAGAGGAGAGAATGAGAGTCTTTTGAGAACAGACAGATTTGTGAAGAAGGCGTGTATCGAGGTTTTTTTCAGTGAGTTAGCAAACGAAGGTGAGTCCTGCAGAATTGAAAATGATGGCAATTGTCTTGAAAAGGAAAGTGATGGTAAATCTTAAAGAGAGAAAAAGAGAAGCGCGACTGTTTTTGTTATTTTAATGTAAATAAATATATGCTTCCAAATCTATTGAAAGGATTTGTTTTATTACTCTTTATTCCCCCAAAGTAACCGAAGGAAAATGTACTTGGCAAGTTTCTCTAGCTAGAAAAGTAAAACATCCTGTTTAATGTTAAATACGAATAATATATGATTTGAACATTTCAATTGGAAGAGTTATTTGAGAGCTAACAAAGTCTGTACAAAAATATTCGAAGAACATTATCTTATTATGATCCATAACTGAAATTATTTATTTTGTGAAAGAACCTAACATAAGCACACAATTATCCATGATACAAGCTACATAAATTTTAGAAATATGAACCCTTAGCTGTAAGCAACATTCATATTTTCTGCTCTCAGTATATCCTAGATGAATGTTGTTTCAAATTCTTTCAAAAATTATTTGGTTACTGTAGTTAAACGCAATTTGCCAGATTTTTGTACAGTACTTTTTCCTCGACATTCCTCTCACTAGACAGCAAATATTGCAAAAAGAAGAAATAAGGAAAGTAGGCAAAAAACATCTCTCTCTATATATGAGTATATATATACCTTCGGTTTTTCCCCATATGCTCGTAGAATTTTGTTTATTGGTAATAACATTCTCTTTCTCATTCTGTATTAAGTATGGACTTGTTACGTTGCGAGCTGAGAAGATATCCCAGATCGTAACATTACACTATGTAGAAGGCAAAATTAGGTAATGGTAAACAGCAAAATATTTATATTTAATGTCATTTTTCGTAAATATCCTTGAAGTAATCCTAGCACTTTATTCAGTCATTCAGGAAAATTGTCTCCGTATTAGCGTCATATTATTAAATTGAGATTTATTTTTAATTTGTTGATAAATTAATTTCAAATTGTATCTGAGAAACCAACACACTTCTCATTACTGAAAATACAAGCTATTGGAGATATGCTATATTTATCATGCGCATGGAAACTTGGGATGCTCGCTTTTCGTTAATTTCGGAAGTATTCAAAAATACGGGTATGGGTGCATGGTAACAAAATTTAACAACTTAGTAACAAATAATGATGCCTTATTCTATATGAAAGCATAAATTCACAGTTGTAAAACACAAACAAAGTGTACACAAGAAAAGCACTTGCAATAAACAACAGAACACAAGCAGCAAAACGGTCATAAAACGGAACAATACAAATCCCCCAGAGAAAACTCACAGAACTACTTCCTCAACTATTCATGTCTTTCGACTCGACTGCTTATCCTTTTGATTGACTGATTACTCTACATGATTAACTACTGTTTGTGCGGTTCTACTTTTGTAAGCGCAATGGCAGGGCAAAGAAGTTTCTTGAACAATCGATTCCTAACGAAACTATCGTTATGATTCTCATATAATCTAATTCCTTCATTTTTGTCTCCCAAGTCAACAAAAGGTGACTATGACCTGATCATTGATCCGGCATCCATTAAATATATTTGTAAAACTATCCTCCGTAATACAGAACTTTCTGAATAAAGAAACAACATGGCAAATTTGAAATATTTCTCTCCTTTTCAAAGACTACTCTCCGGCAGTTTCATCGGATGAAAACTATGATCAGTAGTGCGGTATGGGGATAGTCGACCAATGCGAATAACTTTAGTCTTGGTGTTGGGTAATCTTCGAATTCAGTATATGCTATCGTTCTGTTTCTTGTTTTATAGTACAATGATCCTTTCCAATTCTGTTGCAGCTTCGGTATTAAAACTCTTTGTCACTTCGGGTTGTATATCCAAATTTAAAAATGCTTCTTAAAATATAAGGGGTTTTAAGGAGCCAAACATCGTTTTATGACAGTGCTTTCAACGATGCCTTCTTCTCAAGACGGTCGATCGGTCACATTTAATTTCATTCCCAAGAATAGTTTAATATCAGGGTCTACAAACATTGCCTTCTGAATTTCAGTTGAAGACCAGAAATTCATCGCCGTCGTCTCAATCTTTCGCAGAATTATCTTCGACCCTTCCGAGATCTTTCTCGGCAATTGCGCTTGTCCGCAACTCACAGTGCAATGTGTTTTAAAGAGAGAACTGCATTTACATAAGAGATTCCCTTACAATATTGTACATTTCCTGTATATAAAAGATTTATCTCGTGACCCGACTACACCACGTTCCTCTTTAGCTCCCCAGTAAAGCTGAATTTTTGAAGAAAATACAAGACGAGGACATAGGGATTGTTTATTTCAACCAAGTAGGCTTTAAATTGGAATCTACTAGATCTGCATCCAATTGAAAAATCAATCTATCCGAGCTTTTCTTTTTCAGTATAAGTCCGCAAGGAAATGCCTAGTACCAAATATACTGTCTCTCTTTCTGCTCAAAGTCTGCAGGCCGCAGAATCACATTAACACCAGTATATACTATCACCGAACACGGAACGCTACAGATTCTTTCAAGAATAATCCATTTTTTTTCCCGCGGCTGAATGTGGAAATTTTCAGTCCTTCATCAGGGACTTTATTCAGAGGAAACTACCTCCGTTTTTTCGCGGGACGGCCGTAAGTTGGTTTTCCTGTAATGGCTTGGCACTTTCTCTGTAGGTGCCCTTCCTTATTGCACTTTGATTTGTCCTCTAGATTACTATGTCCTTTTTTGATGATGCTTATCTTTGTTCGATCTTCGCTGAGATCTTTGCTTCTTCTTGGCTCTCATCCCTTACTTCTTTGATCACTTCTTTCGCACATTGGTCATCTTTATATCCTTTCTCGGAGGCTTTTTTTCATTCTTCCTACGAATTTAGCTTTCATTACTTCATTATTTACTTTCATTTCGCTTACAAACTTTTCTTTCATCATTATAAAAGTCGATAAGTTTCTTTAAATTCTCTGATATTTTCATTAATTTTCGCACTTTGAAAATCTGATGATTATTTTTTTTTTCACTTTTCTTGTATACAAAATATACAGAAAGTATAGTAATCGTCGAAAAATTCATACTCGAGATTTTGACGAATCTACATGCTTCAGATCTCATTGAGTTCGAAAAAAATATTTTTGAAAAATGTCTTTCAGTCTGTCTGTGACAAAGATAATTAAAAAACGCTTTGGGCTAAACGGATGAAATTTGACGTACAGGCCTAAAATAAAATGTGCAGATTTCTATCAAATTTTGAGCAAAATCCTTTTAGAAGAAATCTGTCTGTCTGTTCGAATTAAAAATATCACGATAACTACAAAGCTAAGAGAGCTGGACAAAGAGAATTCGGCATACAGATTTAACATCTTTAGTATAAGTGTCTGCCAAATTTTGAGCAACATCCAACAGAGGTTAGCCATCTGCAGGTCTGTACTTTCAGAAATATGTAAATACAAAAACTCAAAAACGTAATGACTTAAATATATCAAATGTGGTACGTAATTTTGTGTCGTTAAGTGTAGTTATATGAGAAACTTTTATCTGAATTGATTGGGAAGAACGCGTCTGAAACTCAAACTGGACTTTTGGATACTTTTGACCGATTGCCTGTGATTAATCGACAAAAAATTTCGGATTCAGTAAAATTTCGGACAGATTCAGTAAAAATGTTAAATTCCCGCCACAGGTTAATATTTCGTAACTATTGTACGCCAGATAAAACTGCCATGCAAGGAGTAGGTAACTGGAATAACATCTTTATTAGAGACTATGCAAGTAAGTTTTATCATTTGTTTTGAAGAATGTCCAGGATAAATTTCATCGAGATTGGACGCACGCACGTCTTTTTTTTTCTGACTGTGAGCAAATGTTTTTTAAATCAGTTGCACGTTCTTTTCAAACACATATAGTCAAACAAAACTTTTGACTTTCCATAAGAGGCCCTTTTTCCTAAATCAATTGAATTAGCTTATTATATTCAAAGATCGGGAAAGCGAGTTCCGTAATTTTAATAAAACACACGTTGAACAGTCTTAACCAATTTGTTTTTAATCAATTCAATAATACAAAATGTTTGCTATTTTGGAATTGCCATTTCGATGTGAACTGAAAACAAAAATAGTTTCGCGATAAACGACGTTGTCAGCAATAAATCTTGACTCACGCTTTTGGATTTTAAAATTCATAGATAGGGAATGGGGATTGTCCGTATGCTTTGTTTGCATAATCACACACACACACACACACACACACACACACACACACACACACACACACACACACACACACACACATACACACACACACACACATTTATTATTAGTAGAGATAGGTAATGCATTTCTAGTTTTGGAGTAACGAAAATGAATAAAATTATGCTAACAATGAATTACGGATTGAAATAATATAATGGGAGGATTTAGTGACATATGTAGAAGCTTTTTCGAGAAAGCAAAAATGGCTCTGAAGGAGTTTTTATATCCTTGAGTAAAACTAACATTTCCTGAGTTGTAAGATGAAGGAATTCTTCGCTTTGAGACTCAAGAAAGTCATTGTACCTCGCACTATTTTGTGTTTGTGAAATTTCCAATCACAGATATGTACAAAAAAGTTTTTTGCAAATTAATAAATTTTTAAAAAATGTAACGTAGAGCTTTATTTAAAAATTAGAATTTTGATGTTTTTTGGTATTTTATGTTACTTTTGTCTAATTTTTTTTCATTTTAAAATTTTATGTAGTTATTTTGTTAGAGAACATTCTTCAATTCCTTTTTTTACATGAAAGATAGATTACCATGATTAAAGATTCCCAAACAATTAAAAAAATCTTAAATAGATGTCTATTATCAAAAACATCTGTATTCAGTTTTATGAGAGATTTATTGCTTTAGGTTAACGTTTTACTCAAAGCTGCAAAGAAATTGTTCGAGTCTGCACGAGGGTTATCTCAGATGGGCCAAATAATTTAGAAATATGGTAATGTGACACAATGATAATATTTCATTTTTTGAATTTCCGTGATAAGGCAGGCATACTGAAAAGCTTGGAGAACGACAAATTTTATTGGATAAACTTCAAATGCGAGGCCTATCTCTTTTGAAATTTCAAATTAACGATTTGCATATTTTAAAAATTTAACTAAGCTATTGAATTAACGAGGTTACTTACTTAAGCAGACTTGACTTTAATTAATTTTATTTTCAATTGTTATTTTTGGTAGAAACGACAGAACCAAGTGAAGTTTCTCTGTAACAGCCCGTGATTAAAATGTTAGCCACATTACCGACACACCTCATACTTCAGAGTATAAGATCGGGCAATAGGTGCCGTCGGGACGGTCAACCCAGGAAACGAGCAAGTAATTACATTTTAGTAAAAAAAATTGCTTATCCTACTAGCATTTTATTTCCCATCCTAGTTATCGGAAGCTGCAAGCACACTTTACAAACTATTACCAAAAAACAACTTCCTGGAAGATAAAGAAACCTAACCACATTGCCGCAGCCACTTTAACCTTTAAAAATAAAGAAAAAAAGCAAATGATACAAGTTATTCTTTTCGCCAACGATACTTGCTTCCTAAACAGACATCGTTTTGCGGTGCACCGTGACGACCCTTGTCGCCACCGTAATTATATTTGATGTGACAATTAGTAACTGAAAACCGCACGGATATCTCAAATTGACAACCGAAGTGTGTGGCTCGCCACACAGCATTTCTTCTAAGCCGAGTAACTTTTCTAATAGCATTTGCAGGTATATCGTTTGCGGTATGGCGGGAGCATCTTTGATCCGAACAAACTAATTCTTTGAAGAAAAACGCTGTCTGCTTCACATGCAAGATTTGGAATATTCAGTATAACAGCTAACAGGTCTCGACCACTGACGCCGAAAACACTTTCTGGGGATGTACAGTCATAATTTATCTGTCTTAAAACGGAAATGGTACTTTATTATTTAAAATTATGAAGTAATTTCTTTGAATTATAATCTGCTATTATGAATAAATATATAGAACATCTCAGGACTAATAATTCCAAGAGAAAAAATTTCTTTTTTTAGCGATATGCTTTAAAAAGGAATTGAAATTGTATGAATAAGTATGCTCTTCTTCTCTGAAATAAGGATTGTCGGATAAAGATTTTTGATTTTCAATTCAAGTGATACAATTGGTAGAAACGAATAATTTTTAAAAATCTAGGAATATTAAGAAATTACTTTATTTTGCTTTTCTTTTATAATTCAAAATTCAAATTCCCCATTTTAGGGAATAAGACTATTATATTTACAATAAATAATATAAAGCGAACTAAAGCTATAATTTTTAAAGATAACTATTTTTATGACAGTTTTTGTGAAATTATGCTGCAGTAAAAAGAGAACCAATTTATCTTCAACACACTTATTTTTACCATGTTTTCGGTAATTTTTGAAAAATTTAACTTTTGATCTAAATTTAAAAGAAAGCAGATTTAAAATTTTATTACAGGCGATTTTACTTTTGACGGGGAAAAAATGTTGCATTTGTAACAAACAGTACAGAAAAAAGTGCTCTTTTCTGTGTAAAACAAGCACTGAGGTTTCTAAACAAAAGGCTTCGTCGGGAAGATTCCGAAAAGAAGCCTGCAATTTCTTTTGTGCTTAAATGCAGAGAAACTCCTGCGGAGCAATGAGACGCAAATGACACTTGGATGAATCACTGGCGTAAACGCCAAACAATACACAGGCAGTCCTTTCCATTAGTGTGCAGACCACCCCGTTTTTTGGGTCCAGTCCCTTTGATGCCAGTGAGCCGTGGCGCCCGAAATCTGGCGCCGTCAACAAAGACAAACTACACAACGGCATTTGGTACCTTTTGATAGAAAAGTCATTAGAAAAGTGTTAATGAACGAAGCGAAAAGGATAGCAGAGAAATGTTTGATGGTGTTTGACCCCGAAATGTAATACAGCAAATGAAGATTAGTTTGGAGCGATGCTGATATCAGATCTGGAATTGTTGTGTGCACTTCGTGTTATTGCAAGGATTTGTAATTTAATATTGGCATTTTTAATACAAAGGGAAAATAACATTGTTCATTTACTGTATGAAATCTCTAATATTTAATGTATAGTATATATAATTACTGTTGTATTTATATTATGGTTGTATATTGCATATATGTTATGATTGTATTTTTATGAATGAATAATTCTTGGTTTCAAAAGTTAAGCTACAAATTGGAAAATTGCAATAAATCGGTTGAAAGAATTTTGAAATTTTGACATTTAAATATATCTCTACTACTAATAAAGATGAATGTGTGTATGTGTGTGTGTGTCTGTCTACAGGTCCAACCTTTGACAACATCGAAAAGAGCATGGACATTGCCGGAAGATTGAATTGCTGTTCAGGATAATTATATTCACTACAGAGAAATTTCTTTGCATTTAATATTCGATTTAGTATGTCAATTTAGTATTTAATGTGTAGTTTTGTATGCCCGAGTTTAGTACATTTTATGTTCCTGTTGATGCAAATACCAATGTAGTGTTTTTTTATGTTTTAGGGTTACTTGTGGCATAATAACTATTATTACCATGCTTGTCTAGTTTGTTTGCGTAGTTTTTGAATTTCATTTTATTATTGAACTTTTGTAAACCAGCGTAAATAAATAATGTACGGAGGCCTCCAGAAAAAAAAAAAAACTTCGGTTTATAATCATGAACAAATACAATAAATATGCAGTATTTATATACTGCAAGTATATGCATTACATTATGACTTTTTATATAATGAATGACTATGAAATTTTGTACATTACATTATGACTTTCACATTAAGCAAAATTGGAAACTTCCTATACATTTAAAATTCTTGTATGTGATAAAAACTTAATTATTATATTGCTTAAAAAATTATTTTCCAAAATTTAAATTGATTTTACGAAATTATTTATTTGTTTACATATTTTGGTAAATTATTATACACGATTTGAATCAATATGAAATTAAAGCCGAAATCAGCATTTTGAAACATTGAATTTCTTTCCTTAAAGCAAAAATACCGAAATAAATTAAAATTAAAATTGTAGAACACGCAAGCGTTCTAGAATAACTTTGAAACAAAATTCGAATTATTACAAAAATACAATAGTAATAAACTAGAAATAAATTACAAAGATTTGTGGATTATATAATAGAGATAAAATGTTTAATAAATACACAACAATAAAAATCGTATTTACAACACCGTTTACAATTGCTTAATATCGAAGGTACATTTCAGCCTAAAAAAATTATAACTATTATTATAGGATTCGTTCAGGATAGGATAGGATCCCTCCTTTCTTTTCTCAATAAATACATAAATAAATAAAATGTAAATGATAAATCCTTGAATATTTGCTCGAAGGCAAATCATACTTTATAAATGTAAATATTGTAGAATTAATTAAAATGCTCGAATATCTGTTCCTATGAATTTAAGATGAGAATCTTTACCCCAGAGGCTATTTTTGTCCATGCAAATTATTATTATCAATATCAGAATGTAATTTATGTCACAATGTTATGTTAATCATTAACAGTATTTAAAAATTCATTTGCATTATTTATTACAATCATATCACTCATATGCCTGAATTGGACTATTATTTTAATATCCCCTTTGCTTATTATCCTAGCTTACAAAAGATATCAACTATAAAAAAATTATCATTTCAAATCGAATTGACGTATCATTAATTACCTGAAAACTCTGTGGGTAGTCTGTATACTTTTTATATCCTACCATCATTAATATCTTAAAGTATAATTTTGTTTCAATCTTGATATTTTTATAGTATAGGTATTGTGCCATCAACTCATTTGCCTCTTCTGCAACAGTTCTAAAGTTTCTGTAAATTTTTCTTTTAAAATTTTGTTTAAAATAAATTTTGACAAAAATCAATTTTAAATTATAATTTGTTTTATGATCATAAACTGTTTTCTTTGAACATTAAATAAAATAAAAAAAATCGTGCAATTAAAGAAGGCGTATAAAAAAACTCTAGGCGTGAGCTGTCAGTTGTGTCTTCCTACATAACTGATTATATCAGCAAAAAAATCTGATCAAAATATGATGAATCAATTGATCAGTAACGTTCTAAATGTGGGTTTATTATCATGTTTCAAATTCAAAATCAGGTGAATATTAATGTTTATTTTATCAATAAATTAGTTCAGTGAAAGGTAAGAATTCAATGACACTCAAATGATACGCAACTTCATGAATGGGAAATTTATGAGGGGTGGTCGATTGGATTGCCACTCTTGTCATTTTTAGGTATAAAAATAAATTTTAAATAATACAAGGGCATAAAGTGTCTAAAACTAGTTATTTATATAAGAAGTAATTTTGAGGTTATTCACATAACAGATAAACTTGAGCATATATTTTTTTCTAATTTTTGACAATGTGTATGTTGTAGCATTAACAGAATTTTCTAAATCGTATTATGAAACTGAAATGCTACTATTTTCAAATGTTATTACCCAATTTACTTCATAATTATTTTTAATGGCACTCGAGGTAAACACTGATTTTTTAAAAAATTGCACATATTTTTTTCAGAACGTTTAGAGGAAGAAATTTCATTCGAATTTTTATTAAAAGAATTAAAAATATATCATTTAAAAACTCTGCCCGCAAAAAATTCACGAAATAGAATTTCGTAAATTATGTTATAACCCCCCCAAAAAATAATTAAGATTTACTTATTGATTTGATTAATTTTAACATAAATAATAAAAATGTCAATAATTTTGCTATAACATGAACAGAAAAATTATTTACTGTTGTTCTTATGAGTATAAATCAAGTAAGTAAAAACAATAAAATGTATTGCTGTTAAATATTTAAAAAATATACTGGAAGTTTTATTAAAATTAGAGAACAAAATCGAATGTAAATAAAACTGATATCCATGAAAAGCTTCTTTTTTTTAATTTTTGAAAAGTGTATTTATTTATTTTGCAATAATACGTTTCTAAATTATTGAAGGAAAAATCCTCAAGATTCTCATTATTTTTCAATTGAAATTTTTATTAAAAACTATGAAAAATTCTTTCTTATCGAAGAAGTAAATGCGTGTCAAATTTGGTAGCTCAAATATCTATTGTCAAAATATCTATTCTGGAAAACAACTTTTTCTCATTAATATCGCGATGTTAAGATATTATATAGAATATCAGCCTTGAGATGCTATCATGTTAATTAAATCTGTGGGTTTTAATTCATATGCATCATTTGAGAATAATTTAATTTTACTAATAGAAATTTCAGTAAGAAAAAAAAAGGGGTTTAAAATAGCAGTAAAATGACATTTGCTAATCTAGAATTTAAATTTGTAATTATGATGGAAATTTAAAAGATTAACTGACATCTCATAGAGACAATAAAATTAATGTTGGCGAAGCATTTTAGTATATACTACCATTATTGATTTGAAATATCAAAAAAATGTCTTTTAATGTTATCGCGAATTATATTTAAACCTAGAGAGACCGAAAGAAATTTTCTCATCAGACGTGGTCTCGTAGTTAAAATGATATTAGAAATTTAATAGAAAGCCAATAATAGGAGCAGAAATGTTATAAAATATTTCTTATTAAAAATTCAACTTATATTCTTATTATAAATGATATCATTATATTTTTATTTTGATATAAAATATTTCGTATTATAAATTCAACTTACATTCTTATTATAAATGATATTATATTCTTATTATGATATAAAATATTTCTTATTATAAATTCAACTTATATTCTTAATATGATATAAAATATTTCTTATTATAAATTTAACTTAAATTCTTATTATAAATGATATTCTTATATTCTTATTATAAACTAGCCGCCTTTGGCGACCAGCCGGTTAGCAAATCTTAATGCTCGTTAAAATTTTAATAGTTAAATATTTTATGTGATTCCTACTTTAATAGCTTCTTCATTAAAATATTTCAAAATTTCAAATTTCAATTCAATTTCAAATTTCAATTCACTCATAATATTATAAAGACCTTCAGTCATAACGTAATCTGTATCTCTCTCATTTTCTGTTAGCTCCCTTAGAATTTATGCTTTACATTAAATTAAAGTGTAAATGATTAATCTGCAATTAATATAATAATATTTTTTACTGAAACAAAGCATTTTTTTTTAATAATATGATTACTGATAATAGAGTCACTGAGCGTTTAAACTTTATGGGCACTAAAGAATATCTTTCTTCATTTATGTATTATCTCAAGAATTTGTCAAAAAAATTTTCTCAGATTCATCATGAACAGATCGATTCATTAACAATGTTTAATTTTAAATGCATCAAACACTAAGAAAATAAAATGAATTGTTTAAAATAATCGGTCGAAAACAGGTTTAAAAAAACTACTTAAAAAACGATGTACTTAAAACTATAAGCATATACAAAAAATATATATAACTAACATAAATACAATTTAATTACAAAAGCATGCAACTAACCTAAAAATAATTTAAATCATTGAAAACAGGTTAAAAAAAAACTACTTAAAAAACGATGTACTTAAAACTATAAGCATATACAAAATATATATATAACTAACATAAATACAATTTACTTACAAAAGCATGCAACTAACCTAAAAATAATTTAAATCGTCCGTTGATAATGGTTGTCATGGCAACAATCGGAACAGAATACGCATGCTTGAATTTTCTTCGCCAATTACGGTAACGCAAATGCGTGAATTTTTCTACGCCAGTTGGGGTAACGTTATGCAGATTATACATTTTTAATTTCCTTTATTCTGTGTTATTTTAATTCAAAAGTACTTCAGAATGAATTTGAAACATGGATTAATTAACAATCTTTAATTTTAAATGCATAAAACATTAAGAAAATAAACAGAATCGTTTGAAATAATCCGCCGAAAAACGTTAACCCTAGTCTCATTTCTGTTGGGAGAAGAAAAAACTGAACTCTTACTCATTTGGCGGTGGGAAAAATGGAAGATTTTTTTGGCGGGAAAGTTAGTTTTTAATTAATAATTAAAATTCTAATTAAAATTTCAAAAAAAGGGACCCCAGGTGCACATTCCCGACCTCTAAGGTATACATGTACCAAATTTGATAGCTGTATGTCAAATGACCTGGCCTGTAGAGCGCCAACACACACACATTGAGCTTTATTATAAGTATAGATGATATTATTATATTCTTATTATGATATAAATTATTTCTTATTATATATTCAATTATTTCATATAAAATATTTCTTAACTTAAGGAATCTTCTATCATGTTTAATTTTCCTTTCTGAAACTTGCAATTGATGATGTTAGAGTCTTATTAAACTAGAATTTAAAGCATTTTGTTTTGTAATGCATATTTTTTTCATATTTACAAGCTTTTTGGCTTTGTTCATAAAAGTATTTCAATAAGTTTTTACTCTTAATTTCAATAATAGTGTAACATCTAATCTAGAATTAGATTTGGTAATTTTAGCGATAACTGAAAAGTTGACTGTCATTTGATTTCCGTCATTCTCATAGAATTTTGATTACACTTTATTAATGCATCTCAATTTTTAAATGAAGGGGGTTTCTTTGTTTGGCGATCGTTCATATACTGAACACAAAGACTGTGAAAATTAGTTTTTTTAAATTCCAAACTAATTACCGTTGGCGATCAGCTGCTTCTCCGAAAATATTGGTTATCATTTATTTCAGTTAAATCGTTTAGACATAACGTCATATCCATGATGCCGTGAAATTACCAGACATTAAATATGTGCTATTTTAATAGTTTTACATTATATATTCCGCTCATTGTATACATGAAACATACTAATGGAGATTAATTCCCATTACATCATGGCGTTACTAAAAAGGTAAATATGTGATCAATCTATCTTATAAATTTCGCGGTATTGTAGCTTCACTTTTTTATACTTCTCGTAAGCAGCAAAGATATTAGACAAAGCCTTTCTTCTTTAACTTTCAACAATGGAAGAAATTCACGCGACTAGATAGTTGTTGAAAAATGAAAACTGCTTGAACTTTAAAGCAATATTTAAAACGAGAAATTAATCAAAAAATATTTTTAAAAATTTCCGAAATTCAGCAAAAATTTACATAACTATTAAATTGATATCATTAAAAAGATAACTTTTTAAATTTAGAAATCATGCAAAATTCATTATAATGGGATAATATTTTTGAAAGTTATTATGGAAAAATGTCAAAAATCGCTTCATTTTTAATTAATAGTAATTCTAATTAAAAATTCAAAAAAATCGCTTCGAAATGCACATACCTGTCCTCCAAAATATGCATGTGCCAAATTGCTGGTTGTAGCTGCAGGTCAAACGGCCTGTACAGCGTCAATACACATGCACATATCTTTATTGTTAGTACAGATTATTATCAGACAATTCTTACCATTTCCAAATACTGCTAAAATATTTTGACGGAATAAATTAAAATCTGTTACTTGAACAAATTAGAACTCTAATTAATATGAACGCTTAAAGGAGATAAATTTTGTTCATTTTGAAACTCATTTCCTCATTTTATTTTGATTTACCTTAATAATTAAGATATCATTGCAACTGCTTGTTTATTAAAAGCATTTATTTAAATAAAAATGTACAATGCTTGAATTAAACGAGATAATTAAAAGGCGAAATGATATTAAGTCTGCTTGATGCACAAAATGATTTACAAATGATGATGGCATCAGATTCTAGGCGAATCGGGATCAAATCAACATCACAGATGTGGAGACACCATCGTCACGCCCAAGTATGGAGAGAACATAAGAAAGGAAATAACTAAACATGAGAGAATAATGTTATTTTATTTATTAAAATAAAACAATTGAAACATTCAATGGCAAATATTCGAAATATCGGTTATTAGTTGCAACACAGGCCTGACATTGGCGCACGAAAATTTTAAAATATATATGTTATCATTCTGACCTACCCGGGTTGATGCAATATGATACTTTTTAACGCCTTGGGGTGGATTGTTTATTAAACTTTTGATGAGACTGCAGAAAAAAAATCCAAGAACAGTCAAGGCAGATTAGCAAATGAGTCCCACACATATAAGTATTCCCACACATCATGTCTGAAAGGAATAGTCCTTTCATACTGAACCATTATAACATAATACAGCATTTTATAGATCTTTTGATCATTTAACAATTCGGATAATCTAAGGATACTCATTGCAGGCTAGCAAAAGAGTCTATCTCCACCAGTCTATTACTTACCATATGTCACATATATGCATTCCCTCACATTATCTACTAGCCGCCTTTGGCGACCAGCCGGTTCGCCAATCTTAATGTTCATTTAAATTTTAATAATTAAATAGGTTGAACCGGAGTTTAATCCCCTTCTTCGCCCAGTTGCGATAACGCGCCAAAGCTGTCAATCTTTATTATGCACTATAATTGAATATCTGCTCCTTTGCTTTTCAACATTTCGCAAGACCGTTGTTGGCGATTTTTAAAAATTTCGCCACGCAGGGGATTAAACTCAGGTCGTACCATTAAATATTTTATGCAATTCCAACTTTAATAGATTCTTCATCAAAATATTTTAAAACTTCAAATTTTGGTAGTCATATAATTCACTCATAATATTATAAAGGCCTTCAGTCATAAAGTAATATGTATCTCTATAATTTTCTGTTACCTCTCGTAGAATTTATGTTTTAAATTAAAGTGTAAATGATTAATCTGCAATTAATATAATAATATTTTTTACTGAAACAAAGCATTTTTATTAATAATATGATTACTGATAACAGAGTCACTGAGCGTTTAAACTTTATGGGCACTAAAGAATATCTTTTTTAATTTATGTAATATCTCAAGAGTTTGTCAACAAAATTTTCTTAGATTCATTATGAGTAGATCGATTCATTAACATTGTTTAAATTTAAATGCATCAAACACTAAGAAAATAAAACGAATCATTTAAAATAAACGGTTGAAAACATGTTTAAAAAAAACTAATTAAAAAACGATGTACTTAAACTATAAGTATATAAAAAAATATATAACTAACATAAATACAATTTACTTACAAAAGCATGCAACTAACCCAAAAATAATTTAAATCATCCATTGATAACGGTTGTCATGGCAACAATCAGAACAGAATGCGCATGCGTAAATTTTCTTCGCCAGTTACGTAACGCAAATACGTGATTTTTTTTCTACGCCAGTTGGGGTAACGCTATGCGGATTAGAATTTTTTAATTTCCTTTATTCTGTTTTATTTTAATTCAAAAGTACTTCAGAATGAATCTGAAAGATCGATTAATTAACAATGTTTAATTTTAAATGCATCAAACATTAAGAAAATAAACAGAATCGATTGTAATAATCTGCCGAAAAATTTTAATCCTAGCCTCATTACTGTTGGGAGAAAAAAAAGCTAAAGCCTTTCTCATTTGGCGTTGGGGAAAATGGAAGATTTTTTTGGCGGAAAAGTTGGCGGTGTGGAAAATGGAAGATTTTTTTGGCGGGAAAGTTAGTTTTTAATTAATAATTAAAATTCTAATTAAAAATTCGAAAAAAGGAACCCCAGGTGCACATTCCCGACCTCTAAGGTATACATGTACCAAATTTGGTAGCTGTATGTCAAATGACCTGGCCTGCAGAGCGCCAACACACACACACACACACACACACATTGAGCTTTATTATAAGTATATAGATGAAATGTGCTCCTTTCATGCTAGACCATTATATACTATAACACAGCATTCGATAGATCTGTTGACCATTTAACATTTCGGATAAGATTCTTGCCGAAATGAATTTGCAACAATTTCTTGTTAACACTTACCCTTGGTAAATATCTCATTTATGAAAAGACTGAAAATGGAAGAAAGAGCCTATATTCTATAGGTAGCCACTAAACAATCTCATATTAATAATCATTAACTTGTAATAATCAGTATGAGTGAAATTAGTTCGAATTCAGACCGGAATTTCAGCGGTGATTCAAAGAAAACCATGCCGATGAGAATTTCTCCATAACTGTCTTCTATATAGCGAAGTTACATTTCTTCAAGTTCAGCGATCTGTGTTGTTACTCTAAAGTCTCTCTAAGGAGGCCATTTTAATTAAATTTCGATACAGCCATACAAGCATGATGTGGATTTGAATATGCCACATCTTTTAGTTTTATCGATATTGATGCACAATAGTTCGTTTTTTTTTTAAAAACACCGCATTTTTGGAGCTTTTAACCTACAATCTGTGTTGAGGATTACAGAATGACGATTTTCCTACGGGATCATCACTTGTTTCAACAATGCCCTCCATAGCGTTGTGATTATAGCAATGTTTCTGATCTTACACTTCCAACTGATTCTTATTCATCTTTGAGCAATCTATTCCTCCGAGAAGCTTGCATGCATGCTTGAAGACCACAGTGTAAAAATGAAAGGATTTTAACCTTGTGATGACTAAATATACAACATGTAATTACAGAAAAGTATAACTTATAAGCTTTTGTTATTAATAATTAATAAGAAATATCGTTTTAAAATATGTATGTATTTATTTTTCTCAAAACACTTGCTACTTTCTGCTGCTATTATTTTTAAATTCTCAAAAATAATTTAAAATTTTGAAAAAGCTTTTAGACAAAAATGTTACACAAAATTTAAAAGTGGTTCCCAGGTAATACATTCCCATTCAAATCGTGTAATTTTTATGGAACTAAAAATTAATTTTATTCATTCTTAATAGCTCTGTAATTTTATTTACTATTTGCAGGTTTATAGATTAAGTGAATTTCTTTGAAACACTCTAGCAGTGAGATTAATACAGACGTGAGGGAGTTTAACAACTAAAAATCATAGATCATCGTTATGTCAAACGATGATAATGATTCTTCTAATTTATAGATGATTTGCATATGCTTAGAAAAAGATCAAACAAAGTTAACTAAGGTAATGCGCTCTTCTAATATTAGCACAAAATGTTTTGTGGCAGTGAATCCTATAAATGCAGTTTTCTTTAGGAAGGCCCCGCGTTTTTTGCACTGTTACTCAATTACATTTTAAAACCTTTTATTTCCAGTTCAGGTTGAATAATCTAACCAAGAGAGTGAATCGGGCGCCCTATTATTATGCAGATGAAGTTGGACGGTACAAGAAAAGCCAGTAAATATCTCACCCAAACAACCTTCCATTTGTGTAATTATGTGACAGCTAATGTTCTGTTTACGCCTCTGTGGAAGGATACAAAGAGGGCAAAAGGGTTTGGATGGAACCCTTCTTCGCACAACTCAAGCCAGTCTGAAATTTTTTTTCTCTCTCTCTTTCTCTTTCAGATGAGATGCGGCAAAACTTGAAAGACCGAAACAGTTAAAAGCACAAGTGCCGAAAAAAGAAAAGGTTTCTTTCCTTCTATTTCAGTAAAAAGGTTAGAGAATATTTTGCTCTTTATTTACCAGCACGATGTATGTGTACGTCTTTTTATTATTGTATTTGTTGTATTGCCTTTTCACACAAATGCGCATGTAATAAGATAGCCAATGGAAAAAAGGTATGAGTACAGGGAACGGCTGTGAGAAACGAGGTAGTGGACACGATATGCGTACTTTTCTAAAGGTGAATTTTTTTGTTGCTCCTTTTTTCGCCCCTCCTGTAATTTGGTCGGCACCGAAATGTGATAAAATAAAATGAAGAAAGAAGAAGGAATTGGAGATTGAAGTCCCTTTTTTTTTTCTGTTCTATCTCCGTGAGGCCGTGACAACAGGAAGTTCAGCAAAGGAGAAAATTATCTGTTTGCTTTGTTCTAACTAGGGAGGATTTTATTTTCCTTCCATTTAAATTTTCTGTTTCGGTTTTCTTTCATTCAAACAAATGTTTTTGTTTTTACCAGTCACAACTTTTTATGAGAACTACATGTTTCTGTAATCAAAAAATTAGAGAAAGTGACTGCTTATGTAAATAAAAGATGGCGCTAATTTATCGAATTTTTACAAGATTTCACACTTGGGATACGTTTTATATTCCTTCTTTTACTTGTAGACTGACGGAAAGCGCAGATAATCGTCTTTTTTCGAACTCTGATTATACAAACTAGTTTAGAAAAGGTTAAAACGTCAGTAACATTACGCCATCTATATAATTTGTAGAGAGTGTGGTTACTGTTTGTCATTCTCTGAGGTAATAACTAAATATTATGCAATCCACAATATACTAAGCAGGACTTATAAAAAGATTATTAAGTTTTATTTTTCATTCTTATACTTTTTTGAGGTAGTCCTTATTGAAGATTTCATTTAAAAAAAACCTTCATTTTTTTATGATTAGTTGTTTACACCATAACAAGCATTTTATTTTGCAGATTCTTATATGCTCTTTGTGACAAGTTATTTCGTAAAAAAGTTTGCTGTAATATAATAATGGTTCATTTATTCAAAATAGAAAGATATTTAAAATCAAGAATTTTTATAATATTTTGGGAACTAATTCTCTTAATTAATATATATTTCATAAAATATTCTCTTGCAATTTCTTATCAGATATAATCAGTATTCTTATCCACAATTTATCTATAGCAATTCTCAGTTTGAATGCAAAAGGACCATGGTTTGGCAACTAGCTGTTTTGTCGGGAATATCGCCTTTTTAATATATATTTTATTCATAATCTGTTATGAATAATTTAATGCTAATGATATTTTCTTAATAAAATACTTTTAAGCATCAAATTTAATAAAAATTATAACCGTGTTAATAGATAGCATCTGTTTTATTTATTTAATAAATTGTTTTTTTTTTAAATTTTTTTCTATAAAAGCTAGTCCTATGATATCACAATGTTATTACCAAAACTAAATATATGCTCTCGTAATATATCTTCAAACAATACTTTGTTTTTCGCTGGATTGTAACTTTGCTTTCTAACTCCTTATGCAAATTGAACCAATAATAAACATAATCTTTCTCTCTTAGCAGAAAATAATTAAAAGAAATAACTCTATTAAATGCTTGATGGAACAATGAAAATGGTTTGAATTTCATTGCAGCAATCTAAGTATTATTAAACATTACTTTAAGAAGTATTTCTAAAAAATTTTCAAAATCCAAGAAAAAAAACACCTGTGAAACAATTAAATTTTTATCATTGAAAAGAAAAAATTTTGGGTCCAAACAGGTATAAAAATTATTTTGTGAATTAATTTAATTGCGTAAGTTAAAGTGAAAAATAAAAAAAAATGGGATTAACTTTTAATTTATTATTTTTATAAAAATTCTTATTAATATTTTTACAAAAAGGCACTCCGAGAAGCGTATTTTCCATCGTCCAAGGAATATTTGCGCCGATTTTGGTCACTCTTATTCTGATCGAATTGCTCTGACTGCCGAGTAAATCCACTCTTTATTGAGGCGAGCCCCGTTTATTTTACTGTATCTCTCTGAAGTGGAGAATAATAGGGAAGTAAGCGATCTTCAACAATGGGGCATGAGTTTTCGCATGAAAAAAAAATCGTAAAATTAGTACAGAGGTTGTGTGAAGGATTCTTTCAAGATTTTTTTTCCTATACAGAATGTAAAACAGAATTTCTAAAATTCTTTTGAGAATGGAAGTGGTACTGGCACAGACCTTTGATTCTTCTTCTAGAGAGGCCAAGAACTTTAATGTAAAATAA
Source organism: Argiope bruennichi (assembly GCF_947563725.1). NCBI lineage: Eukaryota > Metazoa > Arthropoda > Arachnida > Araneae > Araneidae > Argiope > Argiope bruennichi. The sequence goes on along the minus strand of NC_079159.1, from coordinate 56,212,567 downwards.
AAATTAGTGAAATCAGACTATTAGTTTGATCTGGGAGACTGGTATTTTGATTCTTCTAATTAATTTAAATACAAAAATAATCATTCTGTATATTTTTATTCTTACTGTGTTGACTTGTTTACTAGCAAATACAATGAATGAGCACACAAGGAATTTAATGCAGTTTAACAGCAAAACATTACAACATAATAAAGTTGCACAACAATCCATAACGAATGAAAAACACAAACCTGTTGAAATTTGGCCCAGACTAAATATCGAGTTCGGTAATGAACATCTTATCAAGGTGTCAAGTACATAAATGGCACAAAATGCTTAAAAATGACCCTGAAGTAGAAGAAAATTTGACCTATATAGTCGCCCGAGAACAAACGTAACAAGAATGAAAATTCAACAAATTTGTGACCTTATTTCTTGATGATAGACGAATAACAATTTAGGAAATAAGTGAAAAAGTAAGCATAATTTATAGAAGTTTGCAATTCATTTTAGTTGCAGTTTCGCAAAATCACAGCAAAGTGATGCTTCAATTGTGAAAACTAATAAATTTTTTGTAAAAACAGAAATTTTTCAGAGACATTTGAGTTTTTATGATGCAGAAGGATCGACATTTCTGATTTGAATATTAACTTGTGATCATAATTGGGAGCTTCTCCATACCTCTGCGAAAAAATATTGGAATACGGTCTGAAATAGTGTTCAAGAAGAGAAAATGACCCACTAAAAGCAAAAACTCTGCTTTCATTTTGAAATATTTTCACTTGTGTCTGTGTGTATTTGAGATTCACTGAGTATTGTGCTGTCGATTTTCTCCAAGAACGAAGCTACTTATAGCACATTAAACTAAGCTTTTAAAGTAATTATTTAGTATATCAATTCAAATAGGCCTGCATTCCAATTCTCAATATTATCCTTCTCCAGGACAATGCATCAAAAGAAAATTTAATGAAGTTCATTGGACAATACTCGAACATCCTCTCTATGTTTCAGGCGTCGGACTATTTGTTTATTTGGATACTTCGAAAAAGCGTTAAGAAAAGAAAGATTTTAATCGGATGAAGAAATAGAAAATTTGTGAGTACTGTTGCTCCTACCCATCCTACTTCTTTTTATCGTAGAGAAATAAAATCTCCAATACACTTGATAGATTTGTTATCAAGGAGAATATGCAGGAGTATCAAGGAGAATATACAGGAGTAAAGGAGAATATACAGGAAGAATATACAGTATATGTAGAAAAATAGCATCAGCGTTATTTGGTAAGTAATATTTCAGAAAATAATGTTTTAAAAGTCTCGTTTATATATAACCTCTCCCTTTCATGAATACGATAAGAATAGTTGTATATTATTAATGACGGAAGAATTAAAGTAAGGTATGAGGAAGTGAATATTAATTTAAACACTTGTTTATACACTTACAGAGTGGTTGGAACGAATATACAATTTATAATAGAATATAATATATACAATATAATAGAATATAATATATACAATATAATATATACAATATAATAGAATATAATATATACAATTATAATATTATTTAATGTGATACTATGAGCCAAGGCACAAGGTTTTAACTTCATACATAAACATATACAATTAGTTTTTATATTAGGAAGTATTTCATTGTACTACTTAATTTGCTTAGCAGGGATTAAACATTTCTAAAAATTTTAATTACATGTTTTGTATAACTTAATTTGAAAGATTTCCTCAGCAAAGATTTTTTTTTCAAATTTTAATAGATATGCAATTTATAGAATTTTGAAATCCCTGTAGCATTCTGTTCAGGGATTTTCTTAATTTTCTGTCTATATCTTTTTTGCATACTATTATATCACAGGAAGAAGCAGCACAAAATTTTCCACCTTTGTTTAGAACATAAATTTTAAATGAAAAAAACATCAAAATTTTTAATAAAAAAATTCTTTGTAGTGAAACTTACTCAACGTGAAAAAATAAACCAAGTCTTCATATCTTGATCCTCAACAGTAGAAAAAAAAGTAGGAACGAAAAATTAGTAATGAAAACGATTTGAGTTTCGCTTCAACAATGAAATATGCTGTTGTAAAATATATTAAAATATTTTTTAATTAATTAGAGGAAGAAAAAAATTATACAACAAATCGATGTCAGTGAAAAGATAATTTTTGAGCACGCACGCACACACACACACACATTCACACAAACGCACATAGACTCTTTATTATCTATTTTTAAATCATTAAGCTAATTGTTTTCAATTGTTTCTCCAAATACGAAGATTTGCAAATCAAGGATAGTCAAAGATGTGATCAAATGTTTATGCCACAAATAAAAATGAATTTAAAAGTTGATATATCGTAAACATCAATAAAACAGAGATAGCTTCTTGAAGGAGAGGATATACATATAAACTATTGAATGGAAGATTTAATTCTCAATCCATTTGAACTCTTATTTATCGGAAGGAAGATAAGGATTTCCTAAAAATTATCTTTGTAAAAGATTTTTGTAGAAAGAATATTTTTTTACCAGATTAATTTTGAGGCAGAAATTTCTAAAGTATATATTATTCTTTTCACAAGAAAAATTGGTTCTCTAAAAAATACACTTTTATTTACTAAAATTATATTAAAATTCACTTATACTAAATTCACTTCACCTTAATTTAACAGCAAATTTTTACTTAAACAATTTTTTTTTGCAGAGGCTGGGAATTTATATCTGGCCATATGCCACGAGCTTTTTAGCTACATTAAAGACATTGTCACACACAAATCAAGTTTTTAATTTAATTTGTATTATTTATTTATTTATTACACCTGTATTAAATCAAAAGTCGTGTTTTTATTCTATCATTAACCAGACTTTTTTTATATTCATTTTTAATTTGTTTTTTAGAATTTTTGATTTGATGCTATATTAGAAAAATATCTGTAGTAGTAAAATCTTTCTATTTGAATTCAGCTTATTCTTATGTCTTACTTATTATTATTATTTTCAAACTCTCTCTTCAGATAAACACGAATTTTTTTAAAATTGTACAAATTGGGAAAATATCTGTAATGCTAGACAAATTTGTCTTTCTATTTTAATTAAATTTATTATTAAATCCTATTTATTATTATTATTCTCATACTCTGTCTTCAGAAACAAGAATTTCTTTTTAAATTGTACAAATTAGGTCAAAATTTGAGTTACTATGAAGTTTTTACTTCTATTCAAAAATTTTTTTTTAATAAAGCAAAATCTTTAACTTATAAAATGACCGTAAATTAATTATTTATAACAGTTCTTTAATACTACAAGACGACCTAAAGGCAATAAGATAGAAATTGGCGATGAATTCAAGTGTCTGTGCTGTGAGCTCTTTTCTACCATAACCACTTCTTTCTCGGCCTCTGCATTTTAGCAAACGATTTCCGCTCTTAAAACGAAACCAGCAAAGCGTAATCGAGAAAACTTCGAGTTAGAACAACACGGCAAAAACTCTAGAAACATGTGAATGGATAAATAATAATCAAAACGCTAGCCGAAGCAGAAACTCTCATTTGATTCCACATTAGGGAAGTAAACTTCGAACGGGGCTATGATAACTAGTATTACGTATGTTTACAAAAAGGATGACTCTTACGACCAAGGTAGTGGCGTTTCAAGTGGATGGGCTTCACGGCTTCTTTGATTTTCTAAAAGGAACTAAAAGTGTTTTGCAATAAATAAAATAACAACAAATCTTTTTAAACTCAGGTTACATGGGAAATTTCGCAAAGGAGTTCAATTCAGTGTAATTAATTACCATGGCTAATAAGAGATGGAACTTCGTTGTGCTTATAATGGAATTTTTTTTATCTTCCAACAAGCAAAATTTTCTGATTACTTTTTTTTTTTTATCATGTGAGAACATGATGTTGTTTTGGTTTGGGGTTTTAAAACACGGGCAGAAAATAAAAGGCGTAAAAGATCCTAAGAAGTTATTGCCCGAAGAAGCATAAAAAAAATGGGAATCAACGCGAAACAGCGAGGAGAGGTACTGAAAGTTATATATATATATAATATGACTGAAGAAAAAAGTTTTCTAGTTCGATATTTATATATATATATATAATCGCCTTTTTAAAAGTTGACGATTGCGCAATACAGTAGTCACGTGATCTTTCCAAACCAGTTTAAACCGGGTTTTCGGGGAAAACAATAAATCTGGTTTGAGAAAATGTTTTTTAACTTGGATGATTTTGAGAAGAAAACATAACCCTCGTTTTCTAAATATTGACGCATTCGTAATCTGATTATCACGTGATTGTTTTATAGCGGTTTAAACAGGTTTTTCATGAAAAAAAATTCTGGTCTGGAGATGATACTGCGTGACCCAAAAAAATAAGAATGTTCTTACATGATAATATGAAATTTACTATGGAAGATTTCAATTTATTTATTTTTTTCCGTGAAACTTATTTTATGACTGGATATGTATCAAAAATGTAAAGGCAGGTACAGAGGAATCCCCTCTTTTGCTCCCAATATTTTATAATAAAATGTGTTTTTATGTAAACGGCATGCGTAATTTCTCACATTTAAAGATTGTATTAAAAACATAACAAAAAATAATAAAAATAGATAAAATACTATTATTAAAATATTAATCGCCAAGAGAAGAATCCTGGCGATTCAACTTTTTACAATTTATGCTTGAAAATTCGCTCACCATTACCGATACAAAAGAGTCGCGTGACACAATTCCAACAGCACCTGACAGTCTGGCCACAAGATTTTCATCCTTGGGACTTTCATTGATCACACTTTGTATGCGTTCTTAAAAGAAATATGCAAATCTAGTAATCTGATTGTTATGTGATCTTGCAGACTAAGGAACAGGTTACTTTGTGAGTTACAATGTTTTTATCTCATTGAATATGACAGAGTAACCTTAGTAGTCGAAGTAATGTCATAAGTAATTTGTCACTAAAGTGTCGAAGTAATTTCAGACCAGAAGCACTTCAAATGATGTAATCATAAAAGTGCTGTAACTTTACATCTTTCCCTGCGCATAGACACTGCTTGCATTTTTCTGGTTTTTAAAAATTTTTGAATAGTTTAATAGTTATTAAAATAACCATCTTATTACATTTTTTAACTTGCAGTAATAAATATTTTAACTTATTGATTTGAATTAATAATTTAAGCTTGAAATTATATCTATCTTTTATTTTCTTGTATTGTTATTGCATAAACTTCTAATAACTGCAGCTTAACAATGAAATGATAATATAGTGTAGCCCAAAAAGGACTAAACAAGTATGTATGTGCAAGGAATATTTTCATATATATTTGCAAAGAAATATTTTATGGTATAACTGAAATAAAAATTAACATAATTGAATGCTATTTATTAGTATTATTAATGAATAGTTAAAAATCATCCTTTCTGGCTTGGTTACCAGTGAAAACATTATAATGGTTTACCTAGTTATTCACCTGACTAGTGAAGGAAAAAAAAGTTTTATCCACTGAAAGCGTGCAGTTGTAAGTAACTTCTGATTCATAGTACGCATCTGAAAATATTTCATTCTTTAAAATGATGAAATTCAGCACCCATGGAAACACTTACAGAAATTACCAAGATGAAGAAAATTGCTGATTGATTCTTTTACACTTTCTTATACGTATTCTGCGATTATTTTAAATGGAAGAACAATTATAGGCATTCTTTAAGAAGCTGCCCTCTTTGTACTTTGAGTTTCATAATAAGTCAACAAGTCCCCTTAAATCATGAGTCACTGCCCTAAATGAAGTGACTGTGAAAAGATAAAAAAATATTTAACTAGTTGTTCATATGACTAATGAGGAGAAAAAAGTAACATGTCTTCAAAATTTTGAAAACATGTTTTTTTTTCAGATTCTTCATCATTTGTAAAAAAAATAAGTAAAAGAAAAATATATATATAGATTATGGAAAAACGTTTTTCTTTTTAATTTAACAATATTAAAAACTATTTTAAGTTAATTTTTAAAATCTATTATCAATAGTTTTCTTATTTATTCTTAAATTTAACACTTTTTTTTCCCCAGTAGAAACTTTGTTACTCTATGTCCAACAATTTTGTTATTATACTTTTTCAAAGTACTTCCTTGTGCGCGAGCAGCAGAAAACAGTGTAGTTTAAGGATATTGCAATCCTTCAAGATATTTTTTTCCTTCTACAAAGAGAGGCATGTAATTATGGGTTGACTCTTTGAATTGGAAAAAAAGATTCTGAAGAGTTCAATTTTATATCTCTCTAGGTTTTTTTACAGATCGAAAGGGTTTAAAGGAAAATTTCATTAGATTGTTGAAGAGTTTAAATGATGCATGCCCAATCAAATCAAATAACGATTACACACTGAAAAAAGTTGGGATTGCAGAACTAGTGTCCCTATACAAGAGCTGTCCGTGTTTCTGAAGACATTTTGAAAGGAGATTATGTTCGAGGATGAATAGTTACAATCGAGGATGAATAGTTACAATCGAGGATGAATAGTTAGAGGATCATTAACGAAAAAAGTTTTTACAAAATATGCATTACAAGAATATGCCATATGTACGGATATTTACGTTTTTGATAGTGCTATGATATTATAGGACTGTGTCTTCTGTGCAAGTTGGCGGTCTGCAGAGCATATCGTTTGTCCTACAACTACAAAATTTGGCACAGATATATCTTGAAGAGTAGAAATGCGCGCCTCGAAGCAACTTAAAAAAAAATTCAATAAAATTAAGCTGAATTTTGCCATTTTCCGTGATAATTTCTAAAAATATTATTGGACAAAAATAAATTTTACACCGTTTCAACATTTGTTAAAATTATGTATTTTGCGGATCTTTATTTGATAATAGTGCAAAATTTTCTTCACTTTTGGAAATTTTTTAAAAATATTTCTTTGTTTTGTTTTTAACATTTGCCCTGAAATTCAAACTATTTTTTCATTGTTTCATTAAATATTTAACCGCATGGTTATTTTCCACTGCTGAAAGTTAAAGAAGAATTCTGTTTAATCTTCACATAATTTACAAGAGAATGAAATAATGAAGTCACAGCGCCACAAAAGAATATAAATTTACCGTATATAATAGTGCTATGATGTCATGGAACTGGTCTCCATTGGAAGTGTTTACATTCATAATGAACAGAACATAGGTAAAATTATTAAAATAAAACGAATCTAACGTTTGATAATTTGACAGAATCATGACATGATCGGACATGATCTAAACACTTTAACAGAAATTAAATATAGCCAATATCTCCAGCAAATAAGCTGGTAGCTAAAGGGTGCTAGTTTAAAATAATTTAAATGAGGTCTTTATGATTCTTATCTTTCCTTTTCTTGTTTATCTCCTGAGTGATATGTTATTGTGTTTTTAAAATGACTAAATTATTGTATTTTTAGAATTATTTAATATTTTGTTGCCAGAATGCTACTGAACAAAACGAATTCCACATTTCATGACTACAGGAGAATGAAGAAGGTTGAAATATTCTTATTATTTATTTTATTAAATCGACAGGATAGGTATTTTTATTTAATCTCAGGGACATTGTCACATCAATTTTCATTAATGTTATCGAAGAAATATAATTTAATGAACATTGTGTTAAACGCATAAACTGAATGAATCAAATATTTCTCCAGCTAGAGTTTTACATTTTATACAGATCAAAATCATTTAGAAAATAAAATTTATATAATGTACATAAAATCGTTAAAAAATTTAGCTCATATTTTATAAAAATTCTTTAAATAAAAATATAAATCTCTTTTCAGCTTCTTTATACTATTGTATAAAGAAGAATGAAAAAGAAAGACAATTTTACAATAATTTTTTTTCAATTTTACAATAATTTTTTTTGATGAGGATTTTTTAAAAGACTTAAAATGAAAGAAATTAACGACTATTTGAGTTCGTATCATAATTTTTACAGATCTTGTTGAGGGTTAAATGAAATAAGGATTGCTATTACTATCTCTCATATTTATATAACTGAATGTAAAATGCAAAGTATGGTTTTAAGGAATTGATTATTTGATTATTTTCCTGTTTGCAATTTTTAATCGAAATAAATCTGTCATTAAAATACAACTAAATTTTATCAAGATAAATTTTTATTTAGATCTGTTTTAAATTGAGGGAGGAAATAATTAAATGACTCAGTTGGAAAGGGAACATTCAAATTTTGTTTTTTTAATATCTATATCATTTTTCAGAACAACGCGAACGTAGTAATGTAAAGCCTTTGTTGAGTTAGCTGGTGGTTTCTCTCTTCTGGAAAATCACATGAAATAATGAAATCTGGTTTATTTCTTCTCCATACCGCTTGGTAACAATCTAAAAATGCTCAGAAAATACCGTTCAGTATCTATGAGGACTATTCGGATAGCATTCTTTTATTAGTAGTACGCAGAGAAAATAATTTGCATCGTGTAACTATCAGGAATTTAATATCCTTCATTCAAAATATATATTTAAATTTGAAATGATCATCAAGCAGTTATTCGAAACCTTCAAAATTTAAAGAAATAACTTAAATGTCCTTATTCCTTATTTAACTTAAATAAAAATTATAAACATTTCTTTTTCTTTTTCTGTTTTATGATTAGAAAGGAGAAGGAATAGTTGAACTATCTATCCCGACCTATCCGAAGCCATACAGTTAAAAAGAATAATCAGGTTGCCACGACAACAAGTCGTTGAGTCCTTATGGCCATCACCAGTCACATTACAACTTCTCCTGTAGGATGCACATCCTCTCATCGGCAGAAAATAACTCAACCTCATACCGTTACTATAATCACTAGAAAGGCGAAAATCAGCTACCAAACTGTAAACTTCACATCATTATGCCGGAGGGACTAGAGAGGAGATTATTATTTCCATAAAATGAAGTTAGTTTATACGCGATTGCTTCCTGACAAATCTAATTGATCATTTCACATCGCACGTAGCACAACATAACAAAAACCATATACTTTTCATCTAACACTATACTTGCGTTTTTTAGAAATTTTAACTTGACAATGTTTATAAGTTGATGTCCTATTTCTAAACTGTAACGAGCGTGATGTGGCATGCATATTGAAAAATTGTGTAAAAGAAAAAAAAATTCTAAAAGGCACATTGTTGAACTTAAAGCTTACTTTATTACCAAATTTGACACATAGTTATTTCTTGGATAGAGCGTGGCCACTAAAAAAATGCCTTTAAAATAATTAATTAGATTTTTAAGTAAAAATTAATCGAAACTTTAATTCATGCTCGTATAATTTCATTCTCATATTTTAATAAATTTTTCACAATACTTTTAAGTATAACACTACTGATCATTCTTTTAGTAACTGCACTTAAGTGCAAGCGCTTTGCGATGTAAAGTTACGTATATTATCGAAGTTAATGAAAGCAATGATAGTTCATTATCATTAATATAATCAACAATTCATTTTAAAAACAAAATAAAGATAGATGAATAGAGATTAAAATATTAGAAGACTGCGATATTTTGAATTCGAGCTTTAAATCTCTTATATAAAAAAATAATAAATAAATAAAAGGTTCATTCTTCAAATTTTCGTTGCTACAATGCAAAAGCGGTAACCGATTATCATTTGAATATTTTAAACTTTTACAATGCAAAGTTACAGAAGTGTATCTTATGAAATTTTTAAGGAAGCCTTTAAGCCTTGATTGCATTGCATGCCATGTTCTTTTGTGCATCAATATTACCCTAAAACTGATAATCTACCTATTATTGAAAAATGGTAGAAAACAGTCTCGAAAAATAAGATAAAGTTTAAGAGAAAATAAGAGAAAAAAATTAAATTTGAGAATCAATTGCATTTCCAGAGGAATTATTACATTTCCACAGAAATTTCAACAATAATTTGAAATAGCAAAAAAAGCCATTATTTTGTTCTTTGGTTCACCTCCAGAGTTATACTGATTAACGATGCTTCAAAATTATTGTAAGAAATTGGATGTTATACATTTATTAATCATTTTATTATAAAATATTTTGTATGTATCCTATAAATGAGATAGTTTCTTCCGACACTGGCATTCTTTAGTTTGTAAAAAAAAATCGTTAATTTTATCAGAGATTTCATATTTTGTTTGTTTTTACCATTTATCTAGTTATTTAAAGGTTCAATGAAATTTTTTATTTTTTATTGAAAATATGTCTTTTACTGTCATGATTATAAATTATTTAATTTCGTACAGAAATTTCGTAATGGTCATCCAGAGTATAATTTCTATAAATTTTTAAAATATATTCTATTTCATCAATTTCTATAATATATATATATATATACGGAGCGTTGCTTCGACACACCAAAATTTTGAATTAAATTAATTAGAAATCCCCCCCCCCCATTATATTAATAGGGGAAGTATGTAAGAGGTGGTACAATTACATTTATTTTATAAGAGGTTAAGCAATCAAAAGGTTCTTAGTGAACATATAATATTTATAAGGTGAAAAAATAACTGTAAACCGCGCCATGCGACTAATATGACAAAAAGGAGGAAAACGCTCTACAGAGCAGACTGTTGGATCTAGAGCAATTAGATTCGGCCAGTAATTATTTTTATAAAAGTAGATTTTTACTATGAAAGTTTTTAAAATTTCAACGACAAGTTTTATTTTAATTTACTTTTTAATTAAAAAGTAATTGCAATTTTAACATTTTTTACTTCTTTAAAATTAAAAAAAAAGCAATTTTCATTGAAAAGATGCCAGTTTTATTTCTTCACAGTGTTTTCTTTAATTTTAATAATTTATGAAAATCCTTCTAAGGATATTTTACTACTATAGTTTTTATTACTGGATTTATACATACATTATTTTATTACTGATAATACATGCATTATTTTCGTACAAACAGTATCAGATCTATGTAATCAAACTAATATTATGATGCTGGAATGTTTCGTATTAGAAATTCGATTTTTTGACTTTAAAATAAGATTTAAAAATATACAAAAATAATTCAAAATATTTTTTTTTCAACTTTAAAATGGTATATAATTTTTTTCATAAATTATTTTTAAAATATGGTAACATAAATTTATAATGCTTAAAAAAAGTAGATATTATTTCAAATGTACCAGTGCCACGAATCATAAAAAAAATTATTATTTCATTTTAAGGAAAAATAAAGTTATTTTTTCATTCTAAGGAAAAATCAAATTTAAAAGGATTAATAATGTTGAACTATCACAATATCCGAACTTTCCAACATTTACATAAAATTATATTCAGGATTAACATAAATGAATGGCCGGATATTAAATATTTATATTTTCGAAACTATTGCAAATAATATTATCAATGATAAATGAAAATAAAAAGAATATTTCCAATTATTATTTTTTTCAGTTATCAATGTTTGATGTCTGAACTTTTTGAGCATGATTACATCGAATTTGTAATCAAGTTCGTTCTACGCATTTTGAAGTTTTATACTATCAGAAGTATTTAATGTAGCATTGATGCGTTCTTAAGGCTATTGATTGCTATTAGAAATGGGATTTTATAAATAAAGATTTTGGCGTAACCCCCTCAAAAGAAATCACATTAAGATCCCAAGTTTTTGGTGGTTATGCGACGAACGGTAAATCAATTTTAGGTACACGTGCGTGAACATCCAAACCCCATCCTGTTGCAAATAAAATTCGAACTATCCTCACAGAATTGTTTCAAACAATTTCCAGGTGTTGTGCGACATTAAAAACAAAATTTGCACTGCGTTTATTTTATTTTTATTTTCATGTATCATTGTTTATATTAAATGTAATAGTTTTGAAAATATAAATTTTTAAAACCCTCTCATTCATTTACGCTCACCCTTCAGTGAAACTTTATCTCGTTCCTTGGTTATTAATTTGATCTCTGAAAGAGTTTTCCGTAAGGGACATCACACTGATGCCATGATGTGAGTTTATTTCGAGGAGTGTACGTGCGTCATCGGTTCCACGTGCGGAGGGACACCAGTAGCGTGCACGTCATGATGTCAAAACGTCTTTAGAGGAGAGAAAAGGTGAGGTTGAAATTGACAGGCGGAAACGGCGAAGAATCCGCAAAGCGTGAAACGGCATCCGTTATTTTACAACGATTCGCTTCATCACTTGGTGTTTTTTCGCCTATTGTTGGATCGCTGAAAGCCTCTGCCGCTACTGCGTGGAAGGGGGCATACCAAACCTCGACGACGTTTTATGGAAGTTTTTTTCTCTTCTTTTCCTATTTTTTAAAATTTTTTTTTTACTCTCAGCGAATTGGTTAAAGTTTTTCTTCTTTTTTCGTAGACGTTATCTAAGCTTTCAATCGGCGTTGAAACTTGACAAAACCTGTCATATCCTTTTCTTTGCGAAATATGTCTTATATACATGTTATTTAAGCTGTGGATAGGTTCCTTTTGTTTATTTGTTTAATTTGCAGCAATGTATTTTTCTAAATATATAGAAAAGTTTATAATGGTTTAGAAATTTAATAATAGAAACTAAGGCGGGAATACAATTCCTGAATCCGAAACATTTTAAGTCTAATATTTTCCGAAGGGAAAAGCGTTTTAATATGGCATAAAATGATATAAATAAAAGAAAACTGTTATATTCTCAGCATCACAAGACAATAAAAATACAAACCACGTTGTAAATTTTCAATTGATTGTTAGTTCGTTTTTTTTATTGATCAAATTTATTTTATTAATTCGTTATTTTAGAAGAACATTATCTAAATACCTTGAAACATCAGATATATCTACTTTTGAGGATGAATTCTAAATGTAATCAATCTCCAGAAAATATTAGAAATCAAATTAATTTAGATTTCATAATAACAGAAAATTATTATTTATCTATCTCATGTTTGTCCGATATAATAATTGTTTTTAAAAATCTCTATCCGGTAATGTTTTATTTTTATTTTCATTTCTTTATGGATTTATTACAAAACACACTCATTCGAGAAAATGAACCTCATGAAAATATCCGAATTTTCAAAAATAAATAAAGGAGAAATTTTTATTTTCTCTTTAATTATATTTTTAATAGATATACTTCTCTTTCTTTTTTCAATATTTTGAAAATAGTTTTTTTAAGTACTTTCAATTTTGAATTTATTTCATCTTATCACTTAAAATTTTGTTCTCAGATAAGCTATTGGGAAAGATAAATCCAGAAAGGAATGAATTCTTGAACAAATTTCTGTGCTCCCACAGCAAAAATATTATAAATCATTTGTGCTTTACTAAAAATCATTAATTTAAAATTTTATTTCTGAGTAATTTTTCGAATTCAAGACGGCACAAAACAACATTTAAAATATTTTACATGAGTAAACAAGTTACAAAATTACTTATGATATTCAATCACCTTTTAAACATTTACAAATGTATTAGAAATAGCAACAACAACAACAAAAAAAACTCTGATCTCAGATTTTTTATATCATTTTAGCAACTGCTATTGTTACGCATGCTATTACACCATTTCATTAATAAATAGTTTTTCAAAGTATCAATAGTTATATGATATAGCACAATATTTATATGTTCCTAGAGTTAGACAGAAAAATATCATTCTAGGAAGAAATTGTTTCTGTGAAAAATGCGGCGCATCATAAAAATTAAAATGTCTCCACAAAGCATGAAAGAAAGCAGGAAGAAAAACTAAAAACCAAACAAACGGTACCACATCGAAATAGACAAATAGCATTTGCTTTGAAGCGAGCCGCCAAGCGAAGTTCTATTAAAAAGTAATTCCTCACTTCACGTTAACCATTGACCCCTGTTTTCACTCAGCTTTCGGTGGAAATAATTGCGGTACTTTACTGCTGACAGATTGGAAATGCTTCCCACCACGAAATTCGGAAAGACGCGGAGGGAGGGGATTTTCCCACCAGTGCCGGATACTCCCATCTTGGGAATTCGGATGTGAAAGGAATTTAGAGAAATCAATAAGTCATCAGGGGTAAATAGTTTCCCGATGACCTTGGAGATGCGCACCAAGCAGTATGACTGGAGAACAGGCAGTAGAAATAAAAAAAATAATAAAAAAAAAGGTCGGATTAATAATATTTATTTCTTAATTGGAGAAATAAATAAAGAAAAAAGAAAAAAAAAATTGAAATCTGCTATCACAAATTTCAAGTTATCATGTGAGAATATTATTATTTTTTTAAAGTAAGAAAAACATCATGTTCTCACATCATTCATATTTCGCAGTAACCAACGTTTAGAAAAGCGATGGTTTTTGACCATCTCAAAATCAATTGAGTTCTAAAAATTTTTTCTGGAGGCCAGAATTTTTTTTCGTGAAACATCAGTTTAAACCAGTTTTAACCAAATACGTGACTATCTCATCATGCACCAACGATATTTAGAAAACGATTTTTTTTCGAAAATCGTTTTTGTTTAAACTGGTTTGGAATGATTACGTGACTATTGTAATACGCAATCGTCAACTTTTAGAAAAGTAATAGGTGGTTTTTTTTATTAAAATATCAAAATTGTTCGAACTTCAAAATATTTTTCACTCCTTACGACCCTGTCCTTTATTGGCCAGACAGGAAAATCGAGTACATGGCGGTCATTCTCGCCAAGTTATAACTTTTTGTTGGCGATAAGTCGCCAAATGTGGCTTTTTTATCATTTTCTACTAAAAGAGAAAGAATGATGCTTCAAAAGCGATAAATCGCCAATTTTCTGCCCGCGCATTTTGAGGCTTCAAAAACCCCAAACCAAAACAATATCATGTTTTTACGTGATAAAAAGATGAAAAATTATTATTATTTATTTTTACCTAAATTTGAAATATCGGAAGCTCGATTGATCTAGTCCAAAGAAAAGAAAATGTTGAAATTCAACCTGTTTGTAATTGATACTAAATGTAAAATTAGGAAAATATGTAGAAAGGGTACTGAACAAAGGATTTAAGAAATTCTTCCATACTCTCTCATTTGGATGAAAATCTTCTGAAAAATACGAGACGCTGAAACTTGGAATAGCATTTAATTGTTTGCTTAATTTATACTTTTGAAAAATAAAGATTGCAGAGTTTGTATTTTAAACATTACACAATTAAGCTGGGATAGCTTTGAATAGGTAATGTTATGTCCGAGTACATACATATAATCGCTAATTTATTTAATTTTTGCATGCGATATTTAAATCCATGAATAATCTGTTTGATGTATTCCCTTCAAAGCTTTCAATATTTAAATATATATAATTTGTTATAATATATATATATATATATATATATATATATATATATATATATATATATATATATATATATATATATATATATATATATATATATATATATATATATATATATATATATATATATATATATATATATATATATATATATATATATATATATATATTATAACAAAAATAATGTGCCTTCGTGGGGGGGGGCGTACAGAAAATAAATATTTCTACTGCTGCACGCGCGTAGTAACAAAGTTTTTTATTCTGGTCCGAATGTGAACTTTCTTAATATGAACTTTTTGATCTGTAAGTAGAAAATTTGTCAACTTTAACTGAAAATCATAATATCTTTTATTTATTCAACAATTCATGAATTTTTATGGGAGAAAACATACGTATCGATTTTTTTCAAATCAGCCTTTATTTTTGAAGTATAAAAACATTTAATTTTAATTTTAATCACATGTTCTATGATCGTATGAGCGTTTCATAATGAGTTTTTTTTTTAAGTAGAAACAGTCAAGCTGCAATGCATTGTTGCATTGGTTTCGAATAAAAGTATAATTTATGGGGTTTTGAGAAATTTATAAACAATATTTTCCCAATAAAAAAATGTAAAATTAATTTATCGTCTGATATTAATATTTTTTATTGTATAAAATGTCTATTAGAAAAATAAGAGTTCTAAGGTAAGTATATTTAGAATTTCAATGTCAATTCGTGGAGGACAGACAAATTTTACTTGTTTTATGTAAATTATTGCGCATTATTCTAAATTTAGCCTAACGTTAAAACTAACCATCCATGTCAAATAGCCCTACAGTAGATAGATTTTTAATGTAACTGCAAATTACCTTCGTGTTGTTTCACAAAAGGTTAACAGTAAATCATATCTTTACAGAAGCTCCATGTATAAATTTAATGTTTCATAAAAAAAAAATGTTCTTTATTTCTGTACTGCAGACGGTTTGACATTTAAAAAATAATTTTATAGCTCATCACCTTCATCCGGTCAAATGTGCCATAAATTTTCGATAACAATGTGCTCATGGTTGATAAAGTCTGTACAATTTCTAAATTGTTGCATTTTTTTATCATTTCTTTCCGAAGATAACTTTAAATTCATGTTGTCAAGGAAGTTGTAAAAATCAAAGATACATATTATGTCTAATTTTAAGATTTATTTAAATATCAATAAAAATTTAAAAGAAAATAATGTGAAGAAATATCAAAAGTGTAAATATGTTATAAAGCCTTTCAAGACGTTTCTTGAGTTTTTGGGGGATATCTTTACTAAATATCTTAAAATGTATTTTTAAATTTTTTATTACACTTTTTAAATAAATTTTGTATTTATTTGTATTAGCTTAACCGCTTAACTGTTTTGTCTGTATGCCATACGTGCATCGGTTTATCGAATTATGGTAGTTGTAAGCAAAAAATAAACCATTCATAACGATTATAATTCAATATTAAAATTACTTCGAATACATAGATAAGTCAAGTATTCAATAGATTTCTATTTGAATCGAAATAGGAAAATATTTCCAAAATAGAAGGTATCATCTTATTAGATAGTAAAGAAAATAAAACAGTTAAGTGGTTAAAAATATCAAATTTAAGATAATTAATATTAGATATATTTACTGTTTTGTATAAATCTTAAAGTTCGAATATTATAGCAAAACTTTCCGCCCATGATTATATTTTATAGAATGCTATTTTAAATAGTTCGAGTTATTCCTAAACAATTCAAAAAACTACATAATAGCAAATTCCGCATTCAGTTTAATATATATGCATTTCACTGTATTCTGATATTAAAGTATTTAATTTTAATAAAATCATTTTTTATAGAAAAATTCCTCTTTAAGAAAAAAGAAATCTTGTATTAATCATTTCCAATACTTGATTAAAATGCATATGCACATAATCTTACAGACGTTTCGGAAACAAACAATTCATTCACCACTTGTAAGAATCGAAGATTTGTAACCAGCAATCAATAGAGATAAATATAATTATCCTTTTCGGATAAATATTTTTGCTAAAGTACTCCACTAAATTCAATAAACAAGAGAGAGCTATCGCCTTTTCTTACCATGAGAAAGCTATCGAACGAGTTTCTTTTCTGCTGAAACACTGTTTCATTATCTTCTTAGAAAGATGATTAGGAACAAATGGAAATAACGCGAGAGAAATTCCTAGAATTTGTCTATTTCGTTGAAAATGAAATTAGAGAAATGTTCTTTTGCTTTGTATGAATTAAGATGAGAGGCCTGGAACTCATCCAGGATGGGTTTTTTTTTAAATTGCTCAGTTTAAAATCTCTTTTCATCTAACTAAGGTTCCACGACTAACTAAGTGCATATATACTTAATAAAATTGAATACAGAAATATGATATTATCTCTTGATAAAGGAAAATAATTAATGCCATATTATATATGGATAAATTATTGTTTTAAATATCTGAATGAGATGCTTCAATTCAATATTTAGTCATTAAGTGAGGCGAAGAAGTTAAGATGGTTGATAAAGTTTTAAAGCCTCCAAAATTTTGATATGAGAATCCCATCCAAAATTGCGATTTCAAAACCACTCATTCAGAAAGCATTTTAACATTTTTTACTAATGCCCTTTATCATTTGGGAATATCGATTATAATCAGTAAGAGTATCAAACATTTAAGGTGTTTAAGATTCCTAAAATTTAAATGGGAAAAATCGACTTAATAGAATTTTTGCTTAGATAAATTAATTAACCTAAAATTATCTACAATAAGAAAGAAATTGGCAAATCTAGATTAATTTAGATTATCTACTTTTAACATCATATACACTAATATCATTAGAAAATCTAAATTATCTACAAAAGAAATTACTTATGACCAAGTTATAAGTTACTTGATTTACTAATCAAGTTATATTTCTTCTTTTGAATTTCCTGTATTGATTTAGTTGTTCTTTTATTCTTTTTTATTTTAAAGATAGAAGGATACCAGGCGACATCTAAAACTCGATCCACTTGATTCCTTTCTATTTACTACAATCTTTTTGGGCATAAAGCTATGAATGGAAGATTTCCAGTGGAAGAATATTAACCCACAACAGTTTTTGGGAAACTTTTAGATTTATGCGCCCTTTATTTTCCCTTTCGAATTGAAATGAAAATGATTAATGATATTCTAATTGTGTCCGATTTTAAGAGTTTACAAGAATTACTTATTGGTTCACTGTACTGACCTTAATATATACATTTATGTAATACGTAAAGATAGGAAAGATGCGTTCTTCTAACTCAGAATTAATTTTATCTGTTTACCTTTGTTTGTTACCTTGGGCGGACTGAACTCCAACGGCATTTTATTTTCTTAAAACAAGCAAGTTAAGAAACCTTCTAATTTTTTTTCTTTGATTTATTTTCCTAAGTGAATGAATAAATCATTTACTTTTGTTTTAAGTAATATTAATGAGCTTTTTTAACCACGTACATTTCGCAGAACGTTGCACTTTTTTTTCCGATTTTCCTCCAACGAGACGCTTCCTCCCAAACACCTGTCTTCGCTGTCGCACGGTTGCAATAGTCAGACCCATTATCAGAAACAAATGATATTTAAATGAAGCTTGCGCCCGATTCTCTGCCCAACAGATTGTTCAACTAAGGAGGAGTTGAGGTGCTTTTTCATTATGCCACATTTTTAAATGTCGTTAAGACTGAGCGTAGGAAAACATGTCTTCGCGATTATAGGTTCCGATTTTTAACAAGCTCAAGGAAGTGTTCTGAAACCATAAATCAAATTTTATTTTTACCTCACATTATGCTATGAATACAAAAACATTGCACTGATAGAAAAAAAAAAGTTCCCTTACGGTACTTACGAGTGATGAAAATATTCCCTAACTTATTAGTCACATGATAGTAATAGTGTATTGAAGACTAATTCGCGAACTATCGGTTTCTTCTTTTAGTTTTCTTGAAACATAATTAATCATCCAACTTTGATTATTAATACCATATATGTATTCACTGAAAGTGCAAAAGGTTATATATCAAAAATTTAATTTGGTTGAAATTATCTAATTGGTACCTTTCTTTCTCGCCAACGGGTGCTAAATCGCCAATGCCGAAAAGTAAGTGGGCTGCTAAGATAAACGATGCAATAAAGTGGTAATAGTTAAGGATTAACCGCTTACAGTTCAAATGAACGAATTTTCTTTTAAAGCTGCAATTTCTGATGCTACCAGAATTTTTATGAATAATTATGAAATAAAATTCGAAGAAAGTAATGTTTGCAGAACAAAAAATAGAATATTTTTATAATATGGATGATTGCCATTGATATTTTATTAGGAAAGTATTTTGTCTTTTTGAAAGCTACTTTAAAATTATTTTATTCTACCATGGTGTTGCAAGCTCCTCATTCAACCAGTGGTACATAGTAACTTTGTCTTTGCTTCCCAAGTATTTTTCTAATTAGGAAAAATCACAAATATTAATGTAGCACTGAACTCAAATTTATAACACCCAGCACTTATCTTTGTATATAATTAAAAAGCAGTGGAATTATGTAGTATTAAACATATATATGTAAATAGTAATTTACACATTTATTTAGTTAAAACATAACTTTATAATGAAAACCATTATTAAACCATTTTATTTTATTTTTGACGAAACTTCTGAAATCAAAAGCGAAATTAAAGCTTTTATAATAACAAAGAGCATTTTTGCAATAGAAAAGGGCAAACCGTAATTCGTAAATATATTTCAAGAGCAGTAAATTCGATCCATGACTTGCCCACATGAATTCTTAATATCATTACATCCACTCCATGATGACAAAAGGATTACATCTGCTGCAAGAAATCATCTTATGTCTTAAAATGCCTTTGACCGATATATAGGTTTGTGGTCATTTTAATACATACGCTGCATTCAGCACGTGGGTATTAGTATTGGTATTTCATTTTCTGGATGAAATCTGAGAACCTAATCTTACTGAGTACTAATCATAGCTCAACACGAGTAATTTCTTTTAAATAAAATTTTGCAATAGCTGAAACTGAAATTAAGGTAGCATCTTATTAGAAAAGACCCAAAGAAAGCATTAATTTAATGCATAAAACATAATTAAATAATAGAATGTAGCATTATCTCAAAATTAAATTTTATTGAATAAAAAAATGAAGGTTGATTCTCTTGTCTTATTTATTCTACTAAAATAAAAAAGCTCTCATTTTCGTTTAACTTCCTTGGAGATTTTTTAAATTAAAACACCCTGACGAAAGCACCTTGCACTTTTAACGAACAAGCGGCAAATAACATTTTACATCTCTCAATACATTTTTGTTTAAATGCGAGTTCCCCGAAGAATAATATAACAGTATTTTAATTATTATTATTTTATTCTCCGATAAAATTTTAAACGAAATCGTTAATACGCCTATTTCTGGAATTTCCTGACCATGCACTGAAGGATTATTAACAGCCGGCATTTCTGTTTAATTGAAATTTCTTTAGGGTCTATACATTTTTTTTGCAGATTAAACAAATGGATTATTTTAATACATAAGAAAAGATTTTAAATCAACTTTTTAAGACAGAACCATATGCCTTCTTATGGAACCATGCGTATGCATATACCATATGTTTGAAGCAACACAATAAAAAATGGAAAATGTTCTTTTAAATCTTATCAAACTCATTTCTTCAAATGAAAAAATGAGTGTCGTACGGTATGGTTATGAAAGCAGAAGTGCGAATAAATAGTTCATTAATCGATTTTTACTTTCTGGAAGTATAAAGAAATTATCGTAATCGTGAAAAAATGCTAACTCGAGATTTTGATGAAGCTCTATATTTTAGACGTCCTTGAGTTTGGGCGCTTTCAGCTAGACAGATGAAATTTATACAGTCTTTACACCAAATTTCTGTAAAATTTTGAGTAAAATTCTCTAGAGGAAATTTATGAGTTCTGCTGTCCGAACATAAGTTAACACGATAACTACAAAACGAAAAGAGCTAGATGGATAAAAGTTTGGTAAACATATTTAATATATTTGTTTTATTCAAACAAATTTGGAATAAAATCAATCAAAGGGTTGAGTTTCTGCCAGACACACAACTAACGAGCATGCAAACACGATAACTCAAAAACTCATTGATTTAAAAATATTAAATTTGGTACATGATTTTGTGACTACAATTGTAGCTCGGTGTGAAATTTTGTTTTCAGTTGATTGGAAACAACGCATCTAAAACACAAATTCGATTTCCGATGCCTATTAATATAAATAAGGGATTAAACGACAACAAAATCGCCACGGATCACACGATACATTCAATAAAAATACTAAATTGTCGCCAAAGATCAATATTTATTGTTCGGCAATGCCATGCAAGGCGTTTGTGGCCTTACCCAGTGTTCACACTTTTATGTGGGGGAAGAGGATAACATCTTTAATAGACAGAAGGCGAGAAAGTTTCGGTGAGATCACTCCTGTTGATTTTATCCAGATTTTGATAGTCTAAAGGGGAAAAGATTTCAAGCTAGCTTTATAAAGTAAAGAAAAAAAAAGCCCCCATATAATTTTTCTTAAAATAAGTTACAATATAAAACAAAATAAGAATTGAGTAATTTTGGTAAAAGTTGTGTTTTTTTTTGAGTATTTCTTGATAAAGAAGTTCTTTTTACTCTTGTATTATTTTCTAACTTTGTACTGCATTTAATGTTAGAAATATAACATTGGTTTCAGTGACAATTCCTATCATAATGCCAATTTTCACAAAAGCAAGCTAAAATTCTTCATTGAAAATTATGACTATTACTTTTAAATCTATTGAGTACTTACCATGCTTTATTCATATATTTTTTTTCATTCCAACTTTTTGTTAATTCAGCATTTTTTTAATTAGTCAACAGCAAAATTCAAGTGTTTACATATTTTGTTACTTGCAGGACCTTACTTTATGTTATGTACAACGTTGACCATGATAAGATAAATGTCATCGAAACGAAACCATGATAACATGACATAAAGCTAAGAAAACGAAATAAAAAATAATGCTGATTTTTACATGTTTATTTTCTTTCGTGGCAGTGGCAACGCTTGGTTAATTACAAGCAATCAACATCGATACAAATAGCTGAACACGAAAAAAAACTCTAAAAAGAAGGAGAGAAAGACAATAAAATTAGAAAGCTAGTTGCGCATGATGCTATTGAAATTACATAAAAATAATTTTTACGATTCTCGATTTCTAGTTTGGTGTTTTGCAAGATCAGCGGAGAAGCAAAATTTCTTTCGCCTATCTACGTTTATGTCACGGATTAGCAAATAAAATCTTTGAACACATTTGGAAAACAATGAATTAAAAATGAATGAAAAAAAGCTATTTTGATCATTTTTGTTTGAAATTAGAAAGAAATGTTCGAATAATCACTTTCGAAATTCGGAAAATGATTACGGAAGTAGAAGTGCAAGATTGCAGATGATACAAGATTTTTTTATTTCAATTCTTAGTTTTCAGGAAAAAAATTTAAAAATATTTTCAAAATTCAATAAATTCTATCAGACAGGCAAAAAAAAAAAATCTTTCTATTGACCTGTTCTCTTTGATAATATACAAGGTCATGTATATTTAAAATTGATGAATGAAAGAAATGTATGCAATGGTAATTAAAAACTGAGCATTCATTTAAAACAACTAAAGCACTTAAAGTAATATGGCATGTTGAACAGGAAGGACAATGTTCTCCAAATAAAAGGTGTTTAGGTGTAAAACGTGTATAGAAATTGCGGAGTCTTACCAACTTGATGTCGAGACTACGCAAATGGAATATCAGGCCAAACTGCAATGGATGGCTTAATCGAATGTAATTTTTAAGTGCTTTCTGATTCCAAGATTCCTGACACATTGAACACACATGTTGGTCGAAATACACTTTTGCATCATAATATGGAAGATCCCTTTGCAGAGCAGTGGATGCTGTTTCAGCAGCAATGTCCGCCAGCTCATTCCGGTAATGCCAGCATGACTTGGAACCCAGCAGAAATTTTAAAATCTTTCTTTTGGTGTTCCCGTAAGAGATCTAGAATTTGGACCTTGTGGGGGAAAAAATTTCCATTTAGTTTATTTTTTCATATTGCTATCATTTTCTAGTTTGCTCTATTTCTTTTTTTTTTTTTACTTTCCCAAAGATTAATAGTTTGAGACTTCATCCCTGTCTCTATTTTAAACATATCTATGGAGCAGTATGGCCATATATGGCTTTTGCGCCCATAAACACCACCAAACCAGACCAAACCGAACCTTGATAGTATACAATTTTTTTTCTACATTCATTACAAATGATATTACGTGCAAATGTGTGTCAAAAAATTATCAAATGCAATATAAAACATCAAATAAAATTTAATTTTAAAATTTCTTAAATTCTAAAATATAATTTATTAAATTTTAAAATATAGGTTTCGAGGAGCATTGAGTTATTATTGCAAATCAATATATTTATGTATTTATAAGTATCTAATCTACCTACATATCGAATTTCATGACTATAAGAACGATAGATTTGTTTAGACACTGCAAATACGCACCATTTTATATAAACTCATAAATACTTTTTTATGAGTATAGAAAATAATCAATAACAGTAATTTGAATTTACATCTAGAAAGGTCTTGCCAAATCAGTGTAAAATTTTCTAAATTTTATTTTCCTTCGCTCTCTACTTCTAACTTTAAAACTCAAGAGAATAAACCTCACACATCTGTTCTATAAACGTGACTTATTCACGTGGAATGAAATGGAAATGACGAAGTCTAGAGCTACTGGAGGTCCATTTCATTTGAGCCCTTCAAGAAGCAATTATTTAAGAAAATTGATAAAATAAATTAGTAACCAACCGGTTTTAATTACTGCAGTAAATGGTGATTGCGCCAAAAACGCCAATCTCCAGTCAAGTCTATGATTTATGGAGGTATAAAACCATCCATATCGTTGCGATTATGGAAATGAATAGCAGCACAAAGGCTTGAAACCCAGCCTCTGAAAAAGAACACCTGGCTTGCTCGAGGCGAAAAACTTTCATGAAAAATTAACTGTTTTTTAATGTTTGGACAGCAAGAGTATCACTGATTCACCACTCTGGCCTTTCACGTCAATGAAAAAAGATGTTTATCGACTACTAATGAAGCAATAAGGAAGATTCATTAGAGCTTGATGTATCTCTGCGCACAATTAAAACAGAATGACGAACAAATGTTTTCTTTTGAGGATGAATTAATTACTACGCAGGAAGCTTTTCATCCGTTCACACGCGAATCATTTCTGCTTGAGAATGTACTAAATATATTTTTTACAAGGAGTGCTGATACTATTTCTGTTTACAATTTTTTATGTAAATTTTTACTTATCATGCTATGCAGGTTTTGGCTGAAAAAAAAGTATGATCGTAAAAAATTAATATTGTATAAACGAGTATGAAATGAAATAGATACATATATGCACACTAAGTGATAAATTAACATGAATATACGTAAATGTTACGGAATCATTGTAAACTACTTACAGGAAGAAAGGACAACGAGCTTCTTTGGTGGTCTTTTGATTAGATTTTAAGCGTAGTTATATAAATACTATTGATCGAATTTATTGATTCATTTTTCCTGTATTGTCAAAATAGGAAATATTTATATATAAGAATAACTTTGAATTGAAAAAAAGAAAATGCAGATTTGTCTTTAAATGATTTAAATAAGATCGTGATTTTTGCATATTTTATTGATTACCTATGCATGTTAATATGAGAAGTATGGAAATTATGGGAAAATAAGACAGAAGTGTGTGGACCCCTTGCATTTCGCTCTACTATTTATTTAAATCCAGTTCCACTAGGTAATAAAATAGCAAAAAAGTATAGTCAACTCTCGAGTATTTGATTGATTAATGTCCAAAGTATAATTAAAGTTGATTGGTGACCAACTGGTTCGCCGAAGATATTGGTTATATTTAATCCGAGTTAAATAGTTAAGATATGTTTTCATGTTCTTGATTTCACCATACTGTCTGGCAACAAAACCGTGTTATTTTAATTGTCTTACATATGTTTCTTCATTATGCTTTTAAACCACTTTAATGGAGACGAGTCCCATGACATCATAGTGCAATTAAAAACGTAAATGTGTGGTTCATCTATAATTCACGGTATTGTAATTTCAATTTTTTAGCTTCTTCACTTTTTTAAAAATAAATTTGGGCCAAATTAATACCCATATCATCATTTTTCTATTCGTCTTATAAGCTACATAGATTTCAAGCAGAACCCTTCTTCTTTGGCTTTCAAAAATGGAAAAAAATCACGCTGTTAAAAATTTTGATGAAATAATGAAAAGTTTTTTAATTTCAAGGAAATAATGTCAGCTATTGTTGGAAATAAAGCAATTTTTTTTTAAAAAATTGCTAAAATTCAGAAAAAATACATGATTATTCAATTAGTATTATTAAAAGAACAATTTTTTAAAATTTCGAGACTGTGTACATCTTACTTTAAAGCATTAATATTTTCCAAAAATATCTTGGAAAAAATATGAACTCGTTTTTTAATTAATTAAAATTCTAATTAAATTTTTAAAAATCTATCTTAGGTGCACTTTTTCTCCCTCCAAAGTATATATGTGCCAAATCTGGCAGATGTAGGTCACACGATGTGGCATGCAGAGCGCTAACACAGGCTCTTATGCATGCACACATACCACTTTAATATAAGCAGATGTATAAGTAGTCATGATTCAAAATTTTAATAGGCTGTATTCTGATTTCATTTTAAAGTACCACTTTAATTGACATAATAACATTCTACACATCTGTGAAATTTAAATAAAAAGAATTATCTATATAAAAATATCACATAAAAATTGTATTTCTTTTAGAAAAAAAAATTAACTTCAAAGCAGAAAGAAAAATATTGATAGAATTTTAAATAATATTTTAATTTAAGTTGTTTTTCTATATTTTTACGCAGTTTTAGAAATCTATATTTAATGTAGTTTTTATGAAAATCACAGGAATTTCTTGCTAATATTTATTTTTTTCTATCAACGAGTATTTTCTATCAACGAGTTAGAACTATGATGATAAATAATATGCATATTAAAATCAAAACTCATACTGCTAGAATTGTTTCCTATTGCAGCTGATTTTTTATTTGTGATAGGGTTTATTAAAAATAGCATTTGGAACAAATGGTACTCCTACATAACGCAGCAATTTATTATAAACCAATTTAAGTTATTTTATTTCCGATAACAAAATGTTACGTCTTATTTTTTAATAATTTATAAATATAAAGTGTCGTATCTTAAATTTAAAATACAGTTTGTGTCTATGTGTTACTTTAGAACTTAATTATTATTTTTTTTTAATTTTACAAAATCGTTGTTTAATTGTAAAGTGTCTAAATTTACCTGCCAATAGAGGTGATATGTAGTTATATTTGATATGAATTAGTTAATTGAATTAAACTGAATCAAATGAAACATCATTAAACAGCATCAACAAGCATCAGTAATCACCATTTCTGTAACCCATATATCTGAATGTATCCGTACAAAAGCTTTGAGATACATCTTCTCGTATTGTCTTGGTTTTCAAAATTAATCATGTGAGAAGGAGAGGTTTATTTGTATATGATGGTTGGATGATGAAATATGTATTAAGTAACTAATATTACATATCATTGTATGTGAAGTATGAAATAGTTAATTATTGACAACTATTGGGCAATATGCATTGCTTAACTACCATTTGCTCTTTTGTACATGCTGATATTCCACCTAGTATATTGTTGCATTTTTATAACTAGTTAGCTCGTAAGTATTTGAAAAAGATAGCATTTCAGGCAGAGGCTAATCTACATAAAATGGCACTCAGGGCAAATGAACAAAATATCGCCCCATTCTAAATTTTTAAATTGCAATCCTCATATCCCTCACCAAAATATATCGTACCAGACTGAGAGTTGAAGCCTAAATCATTATAAATAAAACATTATATATTATTAAAAATATGATTATAACGTGTAAAGACATTTGTACTTATATTTTAACTTGTAATGGCTGGCAAATCAAAATGTACATTCTATGTGATTATTACAGAAAGGGTCTCTAAAGTATATATTACTATAAGCAAGCTTTTTCTGACCCTGCTGTAGCTAATGTTGATTTTATGTTTTTCTAATGTATCAAAATTTTCACACAAACAACTGTTCAAATTTCTTTTTTAAATGTTTTTTGCAGATTAAATTATTAATACATCAAAAGCTTCAAGCTCAAGGTTAGAAAATTCAATTAAAATTTTTCGAAACGATTTTAAAATTTTTAAAAAACATTTTTATGATGTATCCTTAGGGTGCCTTTTAGATGGAAGAACCGTTAGTATTTAATGTCCATTATACAATTATATATATTAATACTACAAGCGGAAATATATCTCTTATTTGTATATCCATTGGAGCATTACAGGTCAAATTATTTGAATTTATGTTTATTAAACTTATCAAGTTATATTTTAAAGGATAGAGATGTGCATCTCTAAGCAATTTTTCAACGCTTGAATTAATTCTCATTAATCGAAATTTTGAGGCTTTTAGTGATATATCACACAGAGATAATTAAACCTTCAAAAAATTTTACGCTAGCTTAAAATTCAAACACTAATCTTTTCAATGGTATATTTAGTTATACAATTTTCTTCCAATTTTAACAAATTTTTAAAAAACTAGTTCCAGGTATGTTTTGCATCAGTAATTTCATTTATTGAAATTTATATCAAATCAACATATTTGCTCCATAAAACCTTCAAATAATTTATTTTTCTTCTGATGAAAACGATTATGGTTTCTCAGATAGTTTTTTAAATCCAGAATTTTATCATATTTTTATGCGCTGAAAAGGCGGTAAGTGATATTATAGATTAAGTATGTTAGATTCACTTTCCCTTTATAATATTAAGCATCAAGTAATTTATATTTTAAGATTAGATTTTTCATGTTATTTATTTTTATAAAACGTTAAAGTGCGTGATACAGAAATTTGTTGTTACAGATAAATAATAATAATAGAATTGAAATTTGTTACATAGTATAAATAGAAATTTGTCAAAACCGTAACTAAGAAAACCTTTCATAATAAAGTACGAAAGATAATAGATCTCAATTTTATAAATGGTATCGAAGAATAAAAAATTCAAATTCAAGAATATATTTTAAAAATGAATAACATAATTCATTTTATCAAATTAAAATTAGCAGTTATTAAAACTAAATTTAAACTAAATATTGATTTAGAATTATTTTTTTATTTTAATATTGAGTCGAATATTTGATTGGAGTAAACTTTCAAAAGAATCTTTGAGATGTATTGTCTTAGAAAAAAATATACTTCAAATATTCGAAGATTTGTTTTTTAATGAATTAAATTTAAGAAAATAACTCAGCAATCGATACTAAAATCATTAAAAATTTTAAAATAAGAATAGAATACTGATTATAATCTTTATTCTTATAAAAATTAACCTATTAATTGGTCCATTAACTGATTAAAATTATAATCTTATTTTTGAATCTGCCAAGTGAATACGATATTTCATATATTTTTCAAGGTAAAGTCATTTACGTGATGTTATTACCTGGGGGTAATTTGCTGCAGAATCTTGCAGTAGTTTGGTTTCATTTCATTATTTCAATATGCTTATTTCATGAAATATTCTGCGAATGATCGAATTCAGAGTTCCTGATATCTGTAGCGCTGTGTCTACATTATTGTATTACGCTCCTTATTGTCTACATTTATTATTGTATTACGCTCATTATTGTCTACATTTATTATTGTATTACGCTCATTATTGTCTACATTTATTATTGTATTACGCTCATTATTGTCTACATTTATTATTGTATTACGCTCCTTATTGTCTACATTTATTATTGTATTACGCTCATTATTGTCTACATTTATTATTGTATTACGCTCATTATTGTCTACATTTATTATTGTATTACGCTCATTATTGTCTACATTTATTATTGTATTACGCTCATTATTGTCTACATTTATTATTGTATTACGCTCATTATTGTCTACATTTATTATTGTATTACGCTCCTTATTGTCTACATTTATTATTGTATTACGCTCCTTATTGTCTACATTTATTATTGTATTACGCTCATTATTGTCTACATTTATTATTGTATTACGCTCATTATTGTCTACATTTATTATTGTATTACGCTCATTATTGTCTACATTTATTATTGTATTACGCTCCTTATTGTCTACATTTATTATTGTATTACGCTCATTATTGTCTACATTTATTATTGTATTACGCTCATTATTGTCTACATTTATTATTGTATTACGCTCATTATTGTCTACATTTATTATTGTATTACGCTCATTATTGTCTACATTTATTATTGTATTACGCTCATTATTGTCTACATTTATTATTGTATTACGCTCATTATTGTCTACATTTATTATTGTATTACGCTCATTATTGTCTACATTTATTATTGTATTACGCTCATTATTGTCTACATTTAACAGCGTCTAATAATGCTCAAAGTTGCACGAACGTGAGGTTATTCGCATTAACACTTCTAATTCTAATTCCATTTCATAAAAATGTAGTCATGTTATAAAGATAGGGTAATGTGCCATCTCATGATAATAATCACCTTTAGAAATACTTCAAGTATTAATTGAAAGGTTGATCTTTGATTGAAAGGATATATCAGATATTTATCAAGATTAAATACTTGATTATTAAAAATACTATATTTTTTTCTAATTTCTTATGAAATTTTTGTTGCTCAGAGGAATAAGTCTGAATTATATAAATAAATAAATCTTGATATTTTATAGACAATGATGCAACATGAATAAATGCTCTTACGTTCTTCTAAACAGCGAAAAATATAATTATTTTACAATATTTTTTTACTTGTGTTTGGGAAATAGAAATTTGATCTTTCTTCACACAACAACAAGCTGTGGCGACAGGTTGAATTTCAGGAAATTAATCATAACCCAACCACAATCACTTTAAAAATAAATGTTCGATACCATTCACCTTCCTCCCCCAATTTCCTAACTTGGCAAACATTTCACCACGCGTTTTTCCTCCCTCTTGTTGAGCATGCAACGGAAATACTCCAATGCCTCCTTAAAACAACGATTACATCCTTCGCTGCCTCCGCTGGAACAGATGCCAGGGTCAGCTCTCATAATTGTGAAGATGATGTAATGTCCTGAGCATGCCTCTTCCTATTGCTGGTCTCCTTGAATTCCCCAGCAGAGATCACTCAAAGGTGTGTCCCAGTGATTTACACCTCACACCATCACTTCCATTACTTAGGCAAATTATACATCTATTTAAGATAAGTATCGCGAGACAAAAATTGAAATGAATCTAATCGAATAACCCCGCGCTTAGGGCGTCGTCTGTAAAGAAACTTGATCTATATAAAAACAAGTTCTTCCGGAGGGGCTCGTGTTTTTTTTTCAAAGAGCTGGGATCCATTACTTAGCATCATTTCTTTCGTTTTTTTATTTCAATTAATAAGAAATCATTGCAGACGTTGTCTGTGGTTACAGTCGTGAGGATGAGAAATTTAACAGGGTTCAACCCTTCTTTTATATGCAAATTGTACGTTCTTGTAAAGCGACAGAAGCTTTTATTATGATATTTTTACAACAGAAATTTTCGAAATAACTGTATGGTGCTTTTTATGGTGACGAAACAATTTTTGAAATTTAAATTTTAAAACAAACTGTTGGACTTGTATGGCTATTGTTTAAAAAATTTTGTTCAGAAAGGGAGTTTCTTATTGGTCAAGTATGTATCGTCGCAATGTTTTGTATCCTGAATATTGTACATTCTTGTAAACCGACAAAAGCCTTCATCCGACACGATATTTTTACTACACAAATTTTCGAAGTAACTATATGGTAGTTTTTATACAAGTGATGAAACTATTTTTGAATTTTAAAATAGACTATATCCGTTTATATGGCTATTTGATTAAAAAATTTTGTTTAGAAAGTTAGTCTTATTGTTACAGTATCTTCGTAAAATTTTATATCCTAAAATTTGTACTTTCTTGTAAAGTTTCAGAAGTTTTCATTATGATATTTTTACTACAGAAATTTTTGAAATAACTCTGTTATATAATGTAGTGAAATTATTTTTAAACTTTAAAATAGACTATATGCTCTTATTATTGTTGTTATATTATTGTTTATAAACATTTTGCTCAAAAAGGGAGCATCTGATTGTTTCAGTATCTTCGCAACTTTTTGTATCCTAAATTTTGTACGTTCTTGTAAAGTGACAGAAGCCTTCATTAGATATTTTTACTACATAAATTTTAAAAATAACTCTATGGTAATTTCTATACATGTGATGAAATTATTTTTAAATTTTAAAACAGACTATATTATCGTATTATTATTGCTATATTACTGTTTAAAAACATTTTGTTCAGAAAAGGAACCTTTTGTTGTGCCAACGTCTTCGGAACCTTTAGTATTCTGAATAGAACAATAATTGGAATCTTTTGCAAATTGCCCTTTCATTCTAAATTCCAGTCCCAGAAAGCTCGTTTTTTTAAAGCTAAAGGTTTGTTGTTTTAAGTTAAAAAAATAATCAGCAGTTTTTAAATTAATTAAATGAAACATTTTTTTAATGATAAGATGTCTTAACAAATGCGTTTGCTGCTAAAGCAATATTAATTGCATTGATTTCAGGATTTTATATCTACATTTGAAAAAAAAAATCTTTAATATGCCTCAAGATCTTTGCTTGAAACATAATGCATTAAACGAATGATTCAGAAATACAGCATATTAAGGAGATTAAAATGTAGTTTTAGCTTTCTTTATTTAAAAATATATTCGTTTAAAATTTCTCTGCAGCTTTCTTGCATTTTAGAGAGCTTATTATAATGTTATTTTATTTGAAATTTGAACTGGTATTCAGACGTTTCACTAAATAAATCAAAAATTTGAATTAGCTACGAAAACCGAAGAGCATGAAAACGTATGCAAAAAACAGTTTCATCCATATTATTTCAATTTAAGCTTATTTTGCAATTCGATTAAACTTCAAGCATTGCAATTTACTAATCGTAATTTTCTTTTTAAAAAGAATGTGGAAAAACTTAAAGAATTCAATTCCAAAATAGTTTTTATTTTGTGATTTCCTTTTCACAACATGAAAGAATAACTGTATAATTTTATTGTCTAAATATTCCATTAAATTTAAATTTGATTTTGTTATGTACATGAATATTTGTTTTTTACACCTACATCTCATTTATATGTTATGTAGATATTTAACTGTATGCCATTGTGTGCCATTTGAGAAATTTATAGTTGTACAAATGAAAAAAAAATTATCTGAAAATTCGAAACTAACGAAATTTCGAAAATAATGTTCAAAAACAAATTCCACTTCCACTTATTTTTACTGTAATCGTTTTTATTGTAATAGTTATTACATATTTCAAGGCTTTGACTATTACAAATAGTTATAGCCTTACACGTCTCTAGCCATTCATTCCAAAGCCGATGAATAAAAATAGAAATACGCCGTTGTATATGTTATTAAGACCAAGGGAAGGAACACAATCATTACGAAATAATAAAGAAAAACAAGTAGTTAAAATTTTGTAATTTAGGGATATAAATTGCTCAAATCTCGCTACCTGTTGTAAAAGATATCACGCATTTATAAACGTCACTCTTCTCTCAGCTGTGTGTGTATACCTTTCATCTGTTGTTTTCAATTTCGAAATCTTCAGCCTTTTTTTGTTTATTAGGTTTTTTTTTTTAAATTACACATGAAAACACGATGCAGATAAAAGATGGCAGATGGTAAAATGGAAAATACCGAAGGCATATAATTTTTAAACCTATAAACTCTATAATCCCTCAGAGAGAAATGATGTTGTGATACCAGTACGAGATGATGATATGACAGGGAAAATTGAGAAGCAAAGGTGGAAAAAGATTTATAGGATTTACCGAATGACTAAAAACAAATTAGGAATGATTATAGATCACGCGATTTCTTTTTTTCTTCTTGTTTGTTTGTTTGTATGTTTCTGAATCCGGATCGCTATTATTTCTGATGAATTCAGCGATTCATAAGAAACAATCTCTGTGTACATTTTCCTATTTTTTATTCACTTATTTGCCTCTTCTTCAATAAAATTTATGTTCTGTTTATTAAATCATAATTTAAAGGTGAGTATTGCGCTTGTGGAGAAGTCGGCGATCGCATTCAATTTGCGACATCCTGTCCTTTAATTTTTTCATGATACCTTCGAAAACCTTCATCTTCGGTAGAAAGTGTTTGGTACAGAAGGGTCCTTAACAATCCACCTTCCAAAAAAAGAATCATAAATACGATTAGATTTCTAATTTATCATGGAGAACTGTTAGATCAATCTTTTTAGGGCATCACTTAATACACCTCGAATTTTATTAATGATATATCCTTAAGCCCCCTCAAGTAACTGGTTTTTATATTTTCACTCATACTGTACATAATAATGTTCATTCATGCAATTTTACTGTAATCCAGGTATTTTTCGTTCTAGTATTTATCATTTCTTGTTATGCTATATGTATTCGTATCTTTTCATTTTTTTTCAAATTGATTGTTGTGTAATTTTTAAAAAAATCAAGTCCATATACATATATACCAAACCGGAAAGGGTTCACATGAGCCCGAGAAACGGAGATGTGGTATGGTGTTAAGAGTTATTAAATTATATAAAATTATATTAATACTTTGATGATTAACAATGAATATACCGAACAATAAGTTACTGTACTAGGTTTCAGGGCCATGTTTAAAGTAGTTCCGTCTTTTCGAGTTGTTTTTAATTTTATTAATTGCAGACTTTATTCCAAATTGAGAAGAAAAGCCTGAAATAGCACAAATTTCATCAAATAATGGCTTCTTTGTCAACTGGAGCTTTATTTATAGAAGGCGTCGGCTAAGTTATCGTGCCATTTAATCTTTCTGAACCTCCTGAAGTGTATGACTGTAAGATACTTTGGCAACAATTGCTTTAATTGAAAACGGGACGTAGATGTAAGTACTACTAAAGAGATGAAAAGTCTTTGGTATTACCGGCAGCTGATTAAAAACCTGTGTAGGTGCTAATACTAGATTCTCATGATGTAAGGAAATAGAGCACATCCTAATCAGCAACTCGTCTTAATTCTTTTTCCGATTTGAGAAGTGTACTCACTATATGGATAGTTTAGAAAGGTGTATTTTGCGTGAAATGATTTCTTTCTAACAACCAAGACGGACATTCTGCGATTCGATTTCTCCCAACTCCTGAGGGAATTAAGAAATATTGCCAAAATAATTAAAAAAACATTTCCTTTCTGTAGCATAAATTTAAAATGAGATACTTTATGAGTTTGTAGATGAACTTAAACTTATCTCAATAACTATTTTGATTGTGAAACCTCGACTTTTTTAGTTATAAAACTAATACCTTTAAATAATTCGTTTCATTTCGGATATAATTGCATGGAAAATTCAAAGACGAGTTTAGTAAGTCAGATGCTGCGATAACATCCCAGTCACGGTTATTGAGACAAAAAAAAATGAATCTGACCTCACAGATGAAAACAATCTTGTTGTTGAAACCTTAAGAATCTAGTTCTTAAGAACTTTCAAGTATTTAACACTCGATCATTGGCAACAGGATATTGAAAGTTCATTTTTCAATACTCAGTATTCTAACTGAAGAAATAAATAAACTTCCATCTAAATGCCATTTTATTTTATCATTAACAAAAAATGAATTATTTTTAAATTACTTAGATTTTGATTTTTTTCTTAAAAATCGGTTTATTTCCAGAAATAATAAAGCTGAATGTGTGTGTACATTTGTTGGCGCTCTACAGGTCAAACCGTTTGACCTACAGCTATCAAACTTTGCTCATATTCGTTTAGAAGGTGAGAATGTGAATTTTTAAGTAGTTTATTAAAAAATTTTATTAGAATTTTGACTAATTAAAGCTTAGGTGAAAGGTTGACGTTCTTCCACATTGATTTCCGAAAAATGTTAAAACACAAAAATTATTTCCCGGCGTCTTAAAATTCTAAATATTATCTTTGCAATAATACCATTTTATCCTATATATTTTCCTCCTATTTTTATTTAATCTAAAAAATTATTTAAATATATATTACAACAATATATATTATCGTTGAAATGAAACTCAAATCATTAACATTGCTGTTATTTATATTTCACCCTACTCACTATTCCATAATGATTAGGTTTCTGTTTAAAGTGCATTTTTAAAATTTGTCGTACTTATAAGTAAGATTTAACTTCTCAAGTAAACAATGACGAAATTTTTTTTTAATGTGCGTCCGTTTTTAAAAGTACTGTTACTTTTTAATGAAATATAATCGAGTGCTTAAAAATATATTATTTTTCTTGTGGCTTTAAAAGAATTTTCTGATTTTAGTGCATTGAATTCTCGTTGAATCATAACATTTTTATTCAATAATTTTCCGAATTATAACACAAGCTACGAAAAATGTTAAAGCACAACTTTAATACTGTACGCATAAAACTTTAATACTGAATGAACCCATTTTCTGTTCAACTATAATAAATAAAAAGGTTTAGTTTTATCTAGACTTTTTTTGCATTATTTCAAGTTAAAATAAATCCATTTTTCAAATTGAAGTCCACATTTTAGGTGAGATAACAGAAGATAAGAAAGGTGTACAAGGAGAGGAATGATGAAAGGCTTTTAAAATATATTAGATTCCCATGTATATACACCAAATTTGAAATTTAAAAATACTTTGCTCAGAAAACTATTTAGAGCAAGCTGCATAAAATTAAATTATTGAGAATATATGCCACCATTAATTCCAGCGAACCAGCTAGTCGCCAAAGGCGGCTTGTAAGTAAAATGGTAAAGATACTAGACAAATGCGTTTTCCAGAAGAAAAAAAAAAGTTTTTTTTTTGTGTGTGTGTGTCTTATTGGCAATGTGTGATGATGACAGTATAATTATATAGAATTTTTTAAAATACTATGTATCATATTTCAACAAAACTGAACATTTCCCATTCTGTAACCATTTTAAGCTTTTTGAATTTAATGAGTTGTAAAGTAGTCTTATGACATTGTTTTGAAATTATTACTTTTTATTTTTGAAAAACTCTAGTTTTACATCGGCTTGCATGTAACGAAGGGATGATATTTATAATAAATTCTAAGAAAGACGAAATTAGTATCTTAATAAATAATTTAAAGTGATCATTAACTTAAAATGGTTTGCTAAAATTATAATTAAAGAAAATTAATTCCTGTTTCATTTTTATATACTATATACAAGGGGTGTTCAAATGAAAAGGAACGAACAACGTAACCGTTAGCATATTTGCCTATGTCACTATGAGAGAAAGTAGCGAGACATCTAGGGATGCTATTGAAGTCACCGGCGTATATCGGAGCAAGCGCGGGCGGGGGCCCGCATGCGCAGGAGAGAGCAGAGGCTCTTATAAAGAGGACCGTACAACTGACGTGGCAGTGCATGTGAAGACAGGATGGCGTTCACATTACAAAATTTGACTATTGCGGAGCAGCGCGGCGTTATCCGATTTCTGATAGTGGAAGGTGTTACATCGGCCGCTATTCACCGCGGATATTCATCGTACGCGGGGAAGACTGTACGTCAGACAAGTCAATGAGAAAATGGGGTGCCCGTTTTCGTGCATGTCGTTTGGTTGATGATCTGAGACCAGGCCAGGCAAACACAGCCATCACTGCCGATCTCATCAACTAGGTGAACGACCTAGTGAGAAGTGATCGGCGTGTCACATTGCGAATATTGGCGGTGAAGGTGGATGTCAGCGTTGGAACAGTGTGGACAATTGTTCACGACAAGTTGCGTTCTCAGAAGGTGTGCGCGCAGTGGTTCCGAGGCAGCTGACCGACCAGCAAAGGAACTGCGTATGGGAACTTCAACATCTGTTTCGGTATCATAAAGTGCTACCCGCTTTCCTGAAGTGGATCGCGACAGGTGAGGAGAGCTGGTGCCACCACTACGAGCCAGAAACAAAAAGGAACAGCATGTAGTCGAAGCATACGTCGTCACCTCTCCTTAAAAAGTTCAAAGCCGTGGCGTCAGCAGGCAAGGTGTTGTTCACCATCTTTTTTGACGTCCAAGGTCCGCTACTTGTTGAATTTCTCGAGCACAGAAGAACCATTAACTCGGATGTGTACTGTGAGACGCCCCGAAGACTACGCAGGTCCATCAAGAACAAAAGACCGGGGCTACTCACGGAGGGTGTGGTTCTGCTCCATGATAACGCGCGTTTACACGTCTTCAGGATCACACACGAGGAACTGGCCAAATTCAAGTGCGGGCAGTTCGACCATCAGCCCTACAGCCGAGACATGTCGCCTTGCTATTTTCATGTGTTTGGTCCCCTGAAAAAAACATCTGACGGCGAACTCAAGGACACTGTGAAGGACTGGGTCTCGTCACGACCACAAGAATTCTGTGAACAAGGAATCCTTCGGCTCGTTAATCAATGGGATCGTTGTGCTCAGGCCTATGGTGTAAACTTTGAATAAAGTCTTCATTTATACCCACAGTGCCGTTTCGTACCTTTTCATTTGAGCACAACTTGTATTTAAAACTCAATGTCTTAAAAGATCTAATTCTATGATTATTCTCATTTGTATGTTGTTGAATTTCATTGTGGGAAATACAAATTTAATATAGATTCCATTAACCTAGCATAATGACGTTCCAAGCTAATTTTATTTTAGTTTTAAAATTTACTCTTATAGTAAAACTCTGATGTGAACGAGTATTGATCAGCAACTATTACTACGAAACTTATTGTTGTATAATATATTAAAAAATATTTTTAAAAATGTATTAAAATAAGCGAACAAATTTAAATGCAAAAAATTATTCTTAGTGAAAAATCTATTTTTCAAATTTTAAATTGATATAAAAATTATTTTTCTGCAATTATTTGCCTTGAAGTTATTGAGAAAAAATGCCAAAATCTTGTTTAATTTTTTAATTAAAAATCTTGTAAAAAAAAAGAAAACGTCTTTTACGTTGAGCATCTACAAAGCAAGAAATAACTATGTTCCAAATTTGGTAGAGTTAAATCCTATTGCTATGCAATTTACGAATGGAATGGCGGCTTTTAAACATGATGAAATGCTAATTTTTAATAAGGCATATTCAGACATCTTTCATAATTATTATAATGGTAATAATATCTATTTATCACGGGCTTCTCAGTTGGTAAGTTATTTAATATACAGTAACTAAACGTTATAAATACTAATCATATATATATATTTTAAGGAGATATTTTAAATCTGGGTTTATAATTCCAAGTTATTCACCAAAATTGAAATTCTGCGAGGGTTTTATTTTGCTGCTATTGCTTTTCACACTTTATTTCTTTCAAACTGATAGTGCAATCAGAAAACATGCATCATATCCTTTTTCAATTTATAAATGAAAAACTGTAAACAAATCGAAATGTAAGCTTCATATTCTAAGCAGTTTAATGCGTAGATGAGCTCTTGCATCATTAAAATGCTCGATTTTAAAAAAAAATTTGTGAGTCGTTTGTCGTTGTGGGTCAATATCCAGAAGTTTTAAAAGGTTATATAAAATATTTAGAACTATATAAACAAACATATAATCTTTGCTATTTTTAAAACATCTTCTAGCACAATAATGAAAAAAAATCCTTAAATACCCTTTAATATTTTCAATTCTACTTGGAAATATAAAGATTTTGATTGATAAGGCATTATATAGGAAATCAATTATTATTGCGTCCGGGTTTTTGACGGTTGTTAGTAAATTCCTTCTCAAATATAATTTTGTGACTTGAGGAATTCCACTTTATTAAAAGTGAATCAAATGCGGAAATCAAAGTTCCATTTCATTTTTTAATTCTTCAAAAATAAGTCAAAATCTGGAAATGGAATTGAAATTTCTGCTTAAAATCAGAAATTATCAACTAAAGCTTTTTGCTTTTATTTCAACTTGTCGCAAGAATACTTCGTAGAAAAGAATCTAATCCACCTTTTTTATTAATTTTCACAGCATAGATTTCTTTTATTTTTGTAATGTTCGTACAGAAAAAAAAATTATTTTGTTATTA
The DNA here is from genome assembly GCF_947563725.1 of Argiope bruennichi. Classification (NCBI taxonomy): domain Eukaryota; kingdom Metazoa; phylum Arthropoda; class Arachnida; order Araneae; family Araneidae; genus Argiope; species Argiope bruennichi. The sequence continues at coordinate 56,173,057 of NC_079159.1, read as the reverse complement.
TTTTTTTTTAACAATTTCGATTAACGTAGTGAGTATTTTTCTAAACTCTCATGCATGTTTTCTTATTCCCTTTTTACGAATTCATCTGAATTTCGATAATTCGGTTTTCTAAAAATCAAATTTAGTTGCATATCGGCAAACAATACTCATTTTCAGTGGCATTTTTGTTTTCCTACATCGAAATTCTTTTAAATAATGCCTGTTCTATTAATGAATTCCAGCCGGTTTTTTTTTCCTCTTGTATTTGCTTGTTTTAATATTATTTGTTTGCTGATAATAGAGGGGAAAAAATTTCTTTCAAGCTGCTTTATGTAGCAAGAATATTGTTTTATTCTCATCATACACACAGCCTCAAATTGTTTAAGGATAATTTGGTAGTAATTAATATAATTTTAATTTCCTGTATTAAAGATACAAAAAGCCTAGGCTTCTAAATAGGAATTTGATCCGTCTATATATTTGAAATAATTAGGAAAATTAAAATAACCAATCTCCGAACCCGATTCACTGGTCCGATTTCGTTAATTTTTATTTCATACTAGCCGCCTTTGGCGACCACTGGTTCACTAGGATTCATAGTTATTGCTGAAGGTTTTTCAATTAAATATTTTTAATGACTATGTCTTAATAATTTTATCAGCAAAATATTTTTAAGCTTCTAATTTTGATAGACATATAACTCGTACTAATTTAGAATCTTCAATCATTCTGTTCATCCAATGCATTTCCGTAATTTTCTATTTATATTCTCATGTATCTAATTATATCAAGGGAAAAGAACAGCAATATCTGAAAATATGAGAACTGTAAAAAAATTATCAAAATTGCTTACTTCTTTGCTTATAATTAAAATAAAATTTCAAAAAAAAAATTATGGAAAGTTTATCCTAAACCTTCTGAACATATAAAAATGAACCAAATCTTCAAATTTTGATATTTAGAAAAGAAAAAAAATGGATTTAATATCAGTGAAAACAGGGGAAAAGCTCTGAATTTCCTTTCAATAATGAAACATACAATTGTAAATTAAGCTGAAAAATAGTTTTTAAAAACTGGAAAAAATGTGCAGCAAAAATTTATATCAAGACAAAGATAATTTTTTTGAATTTCGTACCAGATTAGTAATCATATCATTCCTTTCAATATTTATTTCCTCACTGACCGATTGCCTGAAGAGAAGTATTTATTTAAAAAATTTTGAACTGAAAGGATTTAAACTATTTTTAAATTGCTCATAATAAAACTATACAACATCCACAAATCTCACATACTTTTAAGCATTTTCCTTTTTTTCACAGGTAACATAATTAAAAATATGTTATTTTTTATTAATTATATTAAATGAATACATTTCACATTTTTTTCTTTAAAGCTGTGTTTTTTTGTGTGTTCCAAATACAATATTTTGTTGTTCCTGATGCCTGCGATATACTACCATAATAATGATCTGTCAGTGGCGCAATACTTTTTC